>NW_015386689.1:702447-711689 GCF_001527695.2 Protobothrops mucrosquamatus
ACAAGTTAAATGATAGAAAACAGTTTTCTTCCTGGCTTCACACTACATACTTGGAATTTTATCTCCATTTCTTGAAAATCCCAAAAAGGTTAAAAATTGGATTCTTCATGTCTTATCTGAGGAGCAACTCTACATTGGAACTGTCTCCTTTCCTTGTTTATAAAAGTTTTCTGGATGAACATTACATTCATCTATAGTCACAGAGCAACTTATATGCAATAGATTTCCCCTTAAAAAAACATTGGGATGATTAATGCATTTCAGAGCAGAAATAGTCTTGTTTTCATTCACAACAAAGAACTTAAATTAGTACTCATATTTGTCTTGTAATATAGTAATGCTACTTTCCCAATAACCAAAACACAGAAGAAATTCAGCTAGGTTGGCAATACTGAATACCTTTTTGTTTTTGTTGGATTGCAGTCTTAATATTAGTCCAGATACATAAATTTCAGTTGCTAAGCCCAGTACAATGGGTGCCTGTAAAACTCTGAACAAACCACAGTCAATAGTCATTTAACTACTCTATAGTCGCTGCCTCTGATTTGGAATATATAATTCATAAAACACTTCCTTTTTTCCATGCCTTTGATAAATGTGGCTCTGACACAATTAGGGAAAGATGGAAAGGTATGCAATCTGCTTGTTTACCTGAACAGAGTGGAACCTCTGATATCACACCATTTATAGAGTACAGCTCACTCTAGTACGAATCAGCTTGTCTGTTGTAATCCTCATGAAGTACTTTTCCAGTTTTTCTGTCTGAAAAAAAAATTGTAAATCAATCCTTTGGGGAACCTGTATCTTTTCATCCGGGCACTATTCTATTCTGTTGTTCTGAGTAGTGCATAGACCAACACATGTGCTTTCTACCGTGTACGAGAGGGTGGCACTGAGCATCTCTCATGATCAGCATCAGATGTCCCGTTGTGCCTGCCATTGCATACTGACACTTGTAGTTGCTGATCAGAAGTGGACCTTTCAGTCCCAAAAGGGAATTGCCTCCTGCTATGTTCCTATTTGAACTTTGAGCCCAAGTGAAACTCTTAAATAATAATAAAAAATTATATAATCTTAATTTACTACAGGGGTTTTTACTGCACAGGGAGATGTCCAAAAAATGATGACCATCTTTTTGATTCTCTGCCCTCTATATATTCCTGTTCCCTGATCTGCTATCCATTTGTTTTCTTCTAGATTTCATAGGTCACATTCTAAACGTGCATATGAGCTATACTTTTCTCATAGCTGTTTTAGATTTTTTTTCATGGATTGCCTTGCTGCCCTTTAGTTTCTGGGATTAAAAAAAAGGAAAATTGATAGTACCATTGCTGACATATTTATATACCACTAAAAATCTCATTGTTGTGATATTTAATTAAGCAAAACTGCTGCAATGCTGGACTACTGCTGCATTTTCATTTTCAAAGTTCTGTGACAGTTTCCCAGCCAGTCTTCAGTTCCTCTCTCCTTCCACCCCCCCTCCCACCCAGCAGCAGGAAAGGGAAGGGAAGGGACACTTATGATATTCCCTGCCAGCTTTCAACATGCAAAGTCACTGGGCAAGCCAGCAGGAAGTCAGAAGTTGTTTTCACTCCCGTTGCTTTTTTTACCCACCCATGGTCATTCTGTTTCTCTGTTTAGGTAACAAAGTCTGAAACAATGACACAATGGTCAAGGGTTGTCTAGTTTTATTACAGAAGTAACAATAATAGAGATTTTGTTTCCCTTTCTCATGTATCTATAAGTGCAATATAAAATAATGAAAGTGCAGTAGTGCCCTTTCCAAGATTGAGATCTCTTAAGACATGCTCTGGGCACCTCACAGGGTAACTGCTGCTATGCACTCTAGATGGGGCTGCCTTTGAACTCAAAACCTTCAACTGGAGTAGAATGCAGCAATGGAAAGAGGAAGGAAAAGAGAAATGGTCTCCATTTGCCAACATACATTCTCAGTAAGTCACTGAACAACCAGATACTTGTCTACTGATGCCTGAAGAATGGCTTAATGCTTAAAAAAATAATAATCCTGAAACAGTTAGAGGTGAACAATGGGTTACACATTCCTTGGTTACACTTGCCCCATTCCCCCCCCCTGATAATGGAGGGACAGTATTTGAGTTTCCAGAGATCAAGAGTGTAGGGAATAAAATTTAGAGCAAGTACTGAAGATATTTGTTTTTTTTAAAGAGCAAAGTAAGTCAAGAGTTTTCTTCTGAGCTCTAAATAAAAGTGACTAAATATGACTCTGCAGGGAATCTACTTGGAGCTACCAGCTCCCTTCATTTGAACTGTGGCAAGAGAAGGCACCTTCTTTCCCTTCTGCCATCCAGACCTTGTCTTGATCTGTCCATACAGCTATACAAATAACAAGTGACCCCCCCCCCCGCTTTTGAGCACACTCTTCATGGGCTTCTATTAGGTCATAGAAGCAGACAGTGGATAATCAAAGACTGCTGGTGTAGCCCCAGCACCTTTCCTCTACTTCCAAGGAAAGGGCTCATGAAAAAGGAAATGTCATATCACGATGTGAAGATAAACAGAGGTATGTCTTTGGAGGAGAATGCAGGGCCTGTGGAAACAGTGTCTGCAAATGATTTTGATTCCCCTGGTGTCATGAATTGTGGAGTTGCAAATCCTTTTTAGCTAATTGCTATCAGCTTGTGAGATTTTTCCCTCCCCCTTTTCCATGTTCAATATCAATTTTCAGGGCCAAGGGAGATAAAGCTTTTCCCCTGAGTCTATTGGAGAGTCACCAGTAATAAAAGAAAAGGAAAGAAAAAAAACTACTTTTGACCTAGCACCACTAAGCTATTTAAAGAGGAACGACATCTATAACAGAGTTCCTGGTGTTTAGGGAAAAAAATCCAGGCACAGCCAGTTTTAGCAACCTGCCAGAAAGCCTATAAGCTTCATTTGAAGATACCCCTCTTTGTTAATTTACTGATAACTCAAGGTAGTAAGCAGAAAAAGAGATTTTCATATTCAGAAATGTTAACAAGGGTAGGATACTGGATCTGCCCTGACTACAAGATTAGGTTTACATCCTAAATCCAGTATTTTGTAAAACAGCCTGATTCAACTTGGACACTCTTTGGAAGCTGGCCAATTTGACTCAGGACTGAATCAGAAAGCTTTGTCCCTTCCTTTGTCTATTATTGGAAATGAACCAATGGGTTTTTGTAGAAATTAAATTGGACGATATTTGTCAACACTTTAGTATTTTCTGAACAGATAACATCTCCTAAATTTTAGGATGCATGTAGAATATTACTGCTAGCCTCCTTTATAGGTCAATATTGTTTATAGTAAAAGAAAATTGTTGTAAATAGTCTTTGTTCTAGGCTAAAACTTGCCATATTTCAAAAAGATAAGTCCAGGAGGTTTTGTATAAGAAGATTCCTTATGCTATTGAATTTTTATTTTGCACTTTTTAAAAGCAAACTTTTACTAAGGCAACTACTAATGAACTGAGGAGCTGCACCTACTCCCGTCTGGTTGTGGCTAATGCTGTGCTTCAAATTAGGTATTGCACTGAGAGATCAGCCAGATGAGCAAGGAAGGCAAGTATCAACTGCAAAGCAAAACAGCAAGAGGCAGCAATCTCAGATGCAAGCATGCTTTGGGACACCCATCGAGCGCTGCTACTTTACCCAACATCAGGCAGGCAGAAAAAGAGGCAGATGGCTAACTGGAAAAAAAAAGGACTAGCTTAACCAAGCAGGCAAAGCACATTATGTCATCCATGAACAAGCAAGGAATCTGGAATTCTCCTGTGTGAGCTGCCCATGATAAACCGAGATACAAAGAATTGGGATTCAGCATATTCCATACAAGATGACCATATTTCTACCCTAACTCTTTGGAAATTCATTACAGGTACCCGATCAACCAGTAAACTGCAATTGCAAAAATCAATAGAGAAATGCAGGATTACATTCTTGAATAAAGAAGGAATAATGTTAGACACCCTTATGAGCCTATAATTAAGACCATGTATCAGGATATAAGCAATATAGAGCTTGAACACAATCCCAATAATGATGGAAATTTGATAGCGACTGACTTGATTTACTAATTGCCTTTGGTTTTGAAATTTGTTTTGCAGTGAGGTTGTTATCAATTTTGTCACAGAGCTTTCATGTCCCATACACTTGTTCCTGCTACCGCTGCTCCTTCTTAGTATTTTGCGTGCACTAGAGAAGGTGGGCAGTAATAACAAGTGGGGCAACAAGATCTTGGCACAAGTGGCCACAAGTCTTCATTCATTTATTTGATTTACACTCCACCATAACTGATTGACTCTCAGTAGCTTACAAGGTATGTAACAATGACAAATATCTATGCAAAATATCAAAATAAAGGACAAAAAAAAGGGAATATTTAAGATGGTACCAGTGATAAAAGTGGTGCAATAAATTAAATCCTAAAAATGCTTTTCAAAATAAATTGGTTTTTTTAAATAATGTTTTGAAGGCCACTGGGGAGGGACAATCTAATCTCCAACCAGGAGCAATGGAGTCACCATAAAAAACAAGCCTTGGCTTCCTTCACCTCCTGGAAGTGTATGTTATGGTAGGTGGAGATGTCCTTGAGAGTTAGGGGTCAGGGGGAAGAGATGCTGACTAGGAATTGATTCAATAAGAGGGGGGGGGGGGAAAGGAGGCTGCAATTGCCTAACCAGCAGAGAAAGAATTTCAGAAAGGATCTTCCCTAATTTATCAGGTTGTAAAAAGGGATGGCGGGAGATATGCACTTTCAGATTTGCAAGATTCTATTAAGGTAGCCATGCAATAAAATAGTATTTGGTCTGTTCCAAATACATGGGAAGGTTGGCAACAGTCTTGCAAGTCTCAAAGTACAAATCTCCTAATGCCTATTTTTATATCTCCCACTTGGCATCCTTTCTGCCCAGGCTGGGTGAATCATACTCCCTTAGCTTTTCAAACTTCTGCATGTAATACTGCAAAGCTTTTCTTCCCTTCATGATATTTTATGTTATTTTTAAACAGCTTCAATAGTGCTTCTTTTGTTTACATGAAGCTGCCATTTCAAAAGCAAAAGATCCAGCAAAGTAAGGTGAAGAGGTTTGCAAATCTTTGATAGTCACTTCCTGGACAAGCATCAGCCCTGCACACCTCAACCATATGCTGTTATTGGAGAGCCTTTTGGGAATCGTCCCATGTGCCAGGATCAGGCCATCAGACTGTGAATTTAATGGGTGGTTGCTAAATAGAGCTTTTTGAAAAACAACAACAAAATAAATGGCATCCTTTTCCTCCTCAGGGGATCCAGAGGCAGTGGCTTTGGCCTTTGAACATCCTCAAGTCAAGCATCAAGAAAAGGTGATGAAGGTTAGGGAGGCTCCCCTGACATTTAAAGCCCTGGCATCAGCCTTAGCAATTATGGACCACCTTTCTAGCAGATGGTAATTGAAAAGTGCGACCCACATGGGCTCCAGTCAATAATGGCGTCCGCATACAAATGACACTCAGCTCCTCTCCTTCACCATCCCCCGTTCTCGCGCTTCACCTTTTATCCTTCGCAGCATTGTGACTTAATCCACTCTAATGAGGTGAGCTTTGTTGCCAAAAAGACGGCAGCCACCACAGCTCTCTCCTGGCACCACGGGGCTTGCAAGGAAGTCAAAATAAAAGAAGCGACTTTTTTTATGTCTTCCAACAAGGAGGACAATGTAGCCTTTTGAAAAGTTACTGCCCTCAGCCTCTTTCCCCCTTCCATCCCTGCACAGGAAGACTTTCAAGCTTGATAAGATGTGGCCATCATTAAGGTAACATCAAGCCAAGGGGACCAAGGTAGTTATTGCATTGTTGTACAGGCTTCACTTAGCTTGAAGCCCATTGCAGCCAACATATGCTACTCTTTACAAACAGTAGGGTGAGTATGTGAATTTCCAATATCTTTTCCTCCTTTATCTCATCCAGCTCTATTACTGGAGTCCAATATTCTCAAGGAAGGGGAAATATAATGTATTAATGGAAGTAAATAACTCCTGAACCCATTTCATTGTGATTTTATGATGAGATTTAAGTGGCATAACTATACCTACTTTTGCAAGTTGGTTGTCACAAATTTGCATTATATACGCCAATTTGCACGTTTTTCTTATTGCTTTCCTGTGTATTTTATTCTCAGTTTCATTCTCTGATTTCCATATTCCAAAGACACTATGTGATGAGGTTGATCACTCTCTCTCAGCCCAACCTACCTGTAACAATAAAATGAAAGGGTTCCCCGGGGAAAAATAAGATATCAGTCAACCAAACAATTATTTATTTCCCCTTCTTTCATCTCCGATCCCAAAATTGTTAGGATCAGCCATCCAGCGGCTAAATCTTACAGAACTATTCTTTAGTTGACTTTAGTTCATTTAGTTGAAATGAACAATCATGCAGAATGGCTGGGAACATAGCTCAGCAAAAAAGCACACAATTTTATGCAGGTGGTCCCAGATTCAAATCATGGCATTCAGTTAAGAGATTCAGGGGTACAATCTGAGTATCTTCATAACAATTACATAATGACTGAATAGAGGTTTCTTACCTCCCATCCAATCTCTGCTGATTCTATACATCATATTGTATATATCTATAGCTAATTGATAATTCGTTACAGTGAAATATTAAGCTGTTTAAAAAGAGCTGGGATGATCTGTTTAGCGGGTTGTGCACTGCAACCTGCGCAGAAATATTTCCTTGTTATCTATAGTATGTGACAATTAAGTGTATTAAGGATGAAAATAAAGCACTAATGGGAGAAGGAAGACAGGCAAATGTTTTTGGTTGTTCAAAACCTTCTGCTCCTTTATATAATAGTGCCGTTCTCTGCTTGTTTACTCAGGTATAAGCTCAACTGTGATCAACATGCCCTATTTCCAGGTAAAGTATAGATTACTGCAGTCTTATTAATTCATTTGGTCTTTGCAAAGTCAGTGCACAGAACAGTTACTTTTGTTGTGCAGAGGATTATGGTTATTTCGTTTATCATATGATGTCTGAATTGGTAGCATTTCATATGATTCATCATAACCAGAACACAGCAGCTGCCAGCAGGAATAATAATCCTTAGTGTAATAAAGGTGAATATTTACCTTTTTTTGAGAGACAGAGAGTGAAAAAAATTCTATCTTGCTATAATAATTAGTTTTGGGCCAAGAAGCTAATGTGGAGAGTGTCATTCTACTGTTAATTAATGTTGTCATTTTATGAGTTGATAATAAATACAGAATTAGCCATTTTCAAAATGAAAAGAGCAAGATAAAAGTTAAAGACAATGGGAAGGGATTACAGCGCAGGATCTTAAGACACTATATACACAACCAAGAAAGGCAGAGAGGGAGAATCCTGCCTCTTCTACTCCTTGGACCTCCCTTTCTTTTCTTCAGCCCTAATCTGATTTTTGCCAGATCCTTTTGATCTCCCAGTGGCAAGCAAGCAAGGTCCACCATTACAGATGGAATAAATATGGAGATTAGCCTCTTCTCGTACTGCATTAGCTGCTAATACCTGATTAAGTCCCCCCCCCCAATCAAGCAATTGTCTCAAGCTTTGGCTACCAGAGAGGCAGAGCACAGAAGGGGGCAGGATGAAGGCCGATTTTGTAATGGATCCTTATTTTATCCCAGTGCTCTAAGAAGATTAGGCCTGGGGGTGTCACATTAGCCGTGATCTCTGGGCCTCTGGTTGTCTCTTGCAGTTTTCAAACGCCTCAGCTTCAGCCTTAGAACAAACAGTCCGCTTGGACTCTATGGCCCCATGTTGTGGCATGAATAATCGCAAGCAGCAAAGTGTCTCTGAAGCTTTCCAAATGCAAGGCAAATTCGCTAGTTTTGCTGGTGGGAAAAAAATGTGATTTGTGACAACACAGAAACCTCACTATGCAATTTAGACTATAAAGATGGCATTTGTTCACATTTTCAGAGAAAGGCTTGAGTCTGAGAATATCTTCTGAAACATACAGGTTGTTGTTCTTTGTTTCCTTCTCTCCATCTTTGTCTTCACCACAACTGCCCTGTGAATTACTTTTGGCTGAAAGTAAGCGACCATAGAAACTCCATGACCAAGTCGTGGTCAAAATCCATATCTGCTCTGTGGTATCAGAATCACAGCAGTCCCATCAGGTAAGCCCTTGACCTGATTGTGCAGGTGGGCCAGGCCAAGAAATGATGCCTGGCCCACATTTGCTGTTTCTTGACACATCCATTCGCTATACGATTTTCTTCTTCTTTTTTTCCTTTCAATCATGTCCAATTCTCTGAAACTGCCTGGACAAGTTCTACAGTTTTCTTGGCAGGCTTTTTCAGAAGAGATTTGAAAATCTCTTGCCTCCATAATAACCTGTTTGTTGTTTTTAAAAAGTATATAACATACACTTAAACTAAGCCAATCAATCAGTATATCCACTGATATGTTTTTCTTTTCTTTTTTCCTTTGGCACCTTTGAGTCAGTGTTGAATCTCGATGACTACATAAAGGCATGTGATCTTCTTAGCAGCATTTTTCAGAAATGGGCTGTCACTGCCTTCTTCTTCCCCAGTCTGAGAGAGGGTGACTCGCTCACAGTCACTAAAATGGCTTGGTACTTAAGGAAGACTGGAGCTCACAGGACACAGTTTCTAGTCCACTGTCTTCAACCATAATCCCATATTGGCTCTCAAACATTTCTTCTCCTTTTATGGGTGAGGAATACGAAACTACATATCATACTATTTTTCTGCCATATTCTAGGCCTTCCACCTCTGTCGCAGAGCGCTTGAACTTAAGCGTGAAAGGATACAGAAAGCTGATTTGCATGTGTCTGACTGTATTAAAACAACAAATGAAAAGAACAAAAATAACAAATACTAGAGAGGTTGCTATGTGAAGCCATATTTTCCTCATTTCCTTCCACTTCTGCTTTTTGTGTGAAGTAAATTTTGATTGGTAAAGTATAACAACTAGAAGGTATGAAGTACAACTGAAAATATAACATCACTAGTATAATCAAGAATATACAAAATAGTAATTAACTGGGTAACGTTTGAAGGAACTAAAGCTATGAAATATTAATATAGAACTAATTCAACTATTAACATATCATTAAATCTAGCCACATAGTACATCTATTACTCTATATTTCCAGTTTTAATACCTTATATTATTTGAGTACTTAAATTCTTAATATTCTATTTAGATGGCTTAGAGTAATTATAAATAATTACTATTTTTATACTATATATATAT
>NW_015386690.1:0-3268 GCF_001527695.2 Protobothrops mucrosquamatus
TTAAGTCAAAAGCAAACCACAACAAAACTTGGTATGTTGCATGACAGAGAGCAAAACAAAGCCCAAAGTATGAGGAACATGAGCACAATGATTTTCTCTGACTTTGGGTTTGACATCAATAAAGGAATCAGATACAGAATACTTGAGAGATCCTTGGTGCTCTCTGAGCTTGTTCATTTTCTTGCAGACATTTCATTACCCAAACTAGGTAACCTGCTCAGTTACCTAGTAATACTTGGGGTATTGTTTACTTGATTATTGGTCTGATGTTAACATTGGAGTTGATCTATGCTGATCTGGGTGCCGATTGCTGGTGGAGAGGTGCTTGTTAATGTCTTTTCAATAGACACATAGACATTAACAACATCTAGAGATCATGGCATCCGGCCCTCTCAATTCCTGGAAAATAGATGGGGAAGAAATGGAGGTAGTGACAGATTTTATCTTCCTGGGCTCCAAGATCACCACAGCCAAGAAATTAAAAGTCGTTTGCTCCCGGGGAGGAAAGCTATGGAAAATCTAGACAGCATATTAAAAAGCAGAGACATCACCCTGCCAACAAAATCAAGGCCATGGTTTTCCCAGTTGCAATGTATGACTGTGAAAGTTGGACCATAAGAAAGGTTGAGCGACAAAGAATTGAGGCCTTTGAACTATGGTGCTGGAGAAGACTCCTGTGAGACCCCTGGACTGCAAGGCGATCAAACCGGTCAGTCATAGACGACACCAACCCTGACTGCTCTTTAGAAGGCCAGATCCTGAAGTTGAAACTCAAGTACTTTGGCCACCTAATGAAAAGGAAGGACTCACTGGAGAAGGGCCTAATGCTGTGAAAGATTGAGGGCAAAAGAAGAAGGGGACGACAGAGAATGAGGTGGCTGGGTGGAGTCACTGAAGCAGTAGGAGTGAGTTTAAATGGACTCCAGAAGATGGTAGAGGACAGGAAGGCCTGGAGGAACATTGTCAGTTGGGGTCACGATGGGTCGGACATGACTTTGCAACTAACAACAACAATAGACCATGCAAAAGGGACTATCACCTAGATCAGTGGTGGCGAACCTATGGCACGGGTGCCAGAGGCGGCACTCAGAGCCCTCTCTGTGGGCACGCGCGCCGTCGCCCCAGTCCTAGGCCTTCAGCTGGGTTTTATAAAATCTTTTCGCTTTAGGCCTCTGCCGCCGGGTGCAAAAAAAAAAAAAAAAGGTTCAATCAGTCAATTTCAACTTCTCATGGGAAAAAAAAGATCTTGCAAAGTTGGAATTGATTGATTGAACTTTTTAGTCCCACCCAATCTGCCGTTACCACTGCAGCCATGCCCACCCAACTGGCCACACCCAGCCAATGGGCCACACCCACCCGGCACCCGACGATGCAAAAGTGGGTTTTGGGTTGCAGTTTGGGCACTCGGTCTCTAAAAGGTTCGCCATCACTGACCTAGATCAAAAATACGCAAAAAGACCCAAGCACTTCTCCATCAGCAATCAGCACCCAGAAAAGCATAGATTAACTCCAAGGTTAAAATCAGACCAACAGGCAAGTAAACAATACCCCAATCAAGAAACTGTCAATAAAGCCAATAGCAAACAGCCCAATCAAAGAATCTCTAAGACCATCCGCACCAACACAGACAGGCAAGCCACTAGCAAGAGCAAGAGCAATTAGACTTATATACCGCTTCACAATGCTTTACAGCCTTCTCTAAGCAGTTTACAGAGTCAGCACATTGCCCCCAACAATCTGGGTCCTCATTTTACCAACCTTGGAAGGATGGAAGACTGAGTCAACCTTGAGCCGGTGGGACTTGAACTGCCAAATTGCTGGCAGCTAGCAGTCAGCAGAAGTAGCTGCAGTACTGCGTTATAACCACTGCACCACCTCTGCTCTATAATATAGAGTAGAACAGGGGTCTTCAAACGTGGCCCTTTTATGACTTGTGGACTTCAACTCCCAGAATTCCTCAGCCAGGCATGCTGGCTGAGGAATTCTGGGACTTGAAGTCCAAAAGTCCTAAAAGGGCCAAGTTTGAAGACCCCCTGGAGTAGAATATACATTAGAACAGGGGTCCTCAACCGAGGCAACTTTAAGACTTGTGGACTTCAACTCCCAGAATTCTTCAGCCAGCAAAGTTAGACTAGAATATAAACTGACAGCAAACCCCACTCCTTACTAGCACTGATGATGTTACCTAGTTTGGGTAATGAAATGTCTGCAAGGAAACAAGCAAGCTCAGAGAGCACCAAGGATCCCTCATGTCAACCCTGAGCTGCAAATATTCTCCTTTATTAGGAAGAGAATACTTTATACAGATTCTTTACGATGCATTTCTTTGCTCCTGAGGGATCTTCATGAGCAAGACTTGAATCCCTCTTATATTACATGCTTCAGAACAGTAACTAGTTCCATTGCCTATGAGAGGTTGCTTCTGTGTTCATTGCCATAACATGTTATTGAAGACAAAGACAGAGACATTGAAGAGGTACATCCATGAGCCAAGAAGATGAGGCATCTTCTCAAAAGCCCTGAGAATGGAGAATGTTATGCTTCCCAAGCACTGAATTAAGAGGTAATATTTTAACAGATGCTTTTGCTTTGCTTGATTTGTAGGCATAATGAAACACAGTTTAACCATCTACAAAATGGCTTCTACCAGCAGAAATTAAAATGAGACAATAGCATAACATCATAACAATGATATGAATACTTTTATATGTAGATTGCAAGGGGTGAAATTGTTAGGCATCAAAAATAAGGGAATAAAATTTGGTAGTTCTTTTTTTTTCCAATACTTTTTTCAGTATTGGAGTACCACAACTTCTGGAGGCAAGTTGTTCCACTGATTAATTTTTTTCACTGTCAAGAAATTTCTCCTTAATTCTAGGTTACTTCTATCTTTGTTCAGTTTCCATCCATTGTTTCTTGTCTTGCCTTCTGGTGCTTTGGAGAATAGCTTGACCCCCCACTTGTTTGTGGCAGCCCCTTAAATATTGGAACACTGCTATCATGTCATCCCTAATCCTTCTTTTCATTAGACTAGATGTACCCAGTTCCTGTATGTATTTTAACCTTCAACCCCCAAATCATCTTTATCTGTTCACATTGATTCTGTTAACATTCCTCTGTTCCCATTGATTTTAGGTAAAAAATATTGAAAGAGAATTTGAACCCATCTCAGAAGAACAGTCTGGAGAACATTGAGCAAAGGTGAGATAATCAAAATATCATTGTCCAGAAACAGATCTTTGCATGTCCACAAGGATGAATTGTTTTT
>NW_015386690.1:4517-8915 GCF_001527695.2 Protobothrops mucrosquamatus
ATTATTGAAAATTTTCAATTGCGCTGAAATGGATAGACTTACATGGGAACTCAAGGACAAAAGTGAAACCAAGTACTATAAAATCTGGGAACAATTTTATGATTGGATAGACAATAAGAGGGTAACCAAGATAAATGTATAGTGCTAGAATAAAATATAGATTATAGACAAATGTATATTTAAAAGATAAATAGACATATAGAAATAATGGGGAAAGTGTTAATAGTATATTATAAATAGTGAGCAAAGTTCAAGAACTATATGTCTATATACCAATACTATTGTAAAATGTTGGAAAATGTATGGAACCAGTGACGTCATATCTATGTCCAATGTGTTTTTAATTTTGTATTATTAATAAAAATTAAAAAAAAAAGAATGGAAATATCTGATTGACATCAAAGGCCGAGTCCCTGAAAGAATTGGTTTGCTAGTGAAGAACAATGGAAAAAAACAATTGCCCATCTCTCCTGGTTTTCCATTTACAAAACACATCTGCAATACAGTACAGTACCATAAGATATCTGGTTTTGGTTTACTTATGGAGTCAATACTGGCGAATGTAGCTATCCCTCTTGATGTTTATCACAGGGTAGAATAACTGAACTGGGGAATGGAGCTCAGTGATTATAGAATATCAGCAGGCAATGTTCCCATTGATAAAGCTGAATGTAACAGAAAACGCATAGAGAAGGCATGAAACATGAGATCTAGAGCTAGAGAATGTTGCCAACATAGAAATTAATGGTTTAAGGTGCCCATAGTCACCTTAATGTGAGGTGGGCAGTAAATTTGGTTTAATAAATAAAATGAATAAAACAAGTTTCTAATTAAGCGGTTTTCTTGGTTAATTCAAACCAAACTAAAAGACTAAGGACTTTTTAAATTATAGCATCTTATTTTTCAAGACCTATCAAGAATTCATGCAAAGTTGCTTTGGGATATTGGAGAAAGATGGTAGACAAGATCTCCCTTCCTTTATCTTGCTCACTATGACTCATAGTTCTCATTTATAAACATTTTTGGTATCCAAATATCTAGCAAAGGTTGAAAGCAGAGGGAAGTTCTTGAATGACTCAGAATGCAAGCAAAACTACAGTTAAATAAAAGAAATATGAGTCCAGATAGGAAATGGGCATCGATATCCAAGTCTGATCATGTTCTGTGATGCTCTGGAATCCTCCCTCAAATAATTTCTGTCTGAATTCACTGTCCCACTGGGAGGCTCAGTTTTATTACCAATGGCCAATGGAATTAGACACGGCCAAGTCCATTTGATTCCCACCGTTTTCAATGAATTTTGTAAATGTGTACTTGAAATACTCGAAATTGATTGAGAGAGAACTGATTTGAGTTATTAGATCTGAATTGAATGGCTAATCAAATAAATCCTCAACTGAAGTGAAGACAGATTTGTACATCCCTTGGAACATGCACACAATGGTCTTCTCTGTCTTTGGGTTTGATATTAACAATAGAGGGAGATACAGAATACTTGATACAGATTCCTTGCAATGCATTTCTTTGCACTGAGAGGTCCCTGAGGGATCTTCACAAGTCAGTCTTGAATTCTTCTTATACCACATGCTTCAGAACTGTAACTAGCTGTATTGAATATAAGAGGTTGTTTCTGTGTTCATTGCTATGGAAAGATATTAAAGATGATGGCTGAGATATTGCAGAAGGGGTACATCCATGAGCGAAGAAGACAAGGCTTCTTTTCAAAAGCCCTGTGAATGGAGAATGCTATGCTTCCCAAACATTGAATTAAGGGGTAATGCTTTTGCTTTGATTTGTAGGCATAACAGAAGATAGATTAACCAACTAGAAAATGGCTTTTATGTAGAGTGCAAGGAGCGAAAAATATTTTGCATCTGAAAAATAACTTAGGAAGCAAAATTTGATAGCTAGCTGCTTCTAAAGAGTAACTAGCTCTATTGTTTATGAGAGGTTACTTCCATCTTCGTTGTCATGAAAAAGTATAGAAGAAGAAGGGGTTACATATGTAGAAGACAAGAGGTCTCTTCCAAGTACTAAGAATGGGAAATTCCATGCTTCTCAACAAACTGAATTAAAGGGGTAATATTTTAACAGATGTTTTTGCTTTGCCTCTGATTTGGAAGCAAAACGGACATAGTTTAACAATCTAGAGAAGTAAATGCCATTTTCTATATTATTAAACTATGGCGATTTTGCTTACAGAACTAAGCAAAATAAGCAAAGCATAAATAAGATGACAAAATGGCATAAGGATCTCAAAAATTATGTGAATGCTACAATGATTGATATGATTCCCAGTGGTGAAAATATTATGACCATATGCACTGCAAGCTAGGAAAATCAGGCCTAATATCATTAAGGTTTGATGCCATCAGAATGAATAAATTTACTTACAGACTTTAGTCTCTGGGGAACCTATTAACAAATGTCTCCAAGGACGTATCTCAACTTCTACTTTTTAAATGCTGATTTATTTAACTGATTGTTAAAGAGGGATGTTGCTGCCTTGGAATTAATCATATGCTAAGTTTATTTCTGGGGAAAAGTGTCACAGGATGGAGGAAAATAAAAACATATCCTTTGTTTAGGCACAGCCATCAGAATTCCAGTCTAAAAAAGACTGAATTGGAAATGACCACGTGAGATCTTCCTGCTGAAAGTTTGGAATGTGGAGATGAAAATAGAAGCCACTACTTCGTTTCTTCTTCCAAATGCAAGCTAGACCTCTCACTGATGATCATCCCAAAGTTTCATTCTTGTGGCCACTAGTTTCTCCCAGTTCATGTACACCTTATGAGAAGGATTCTCATAAGGTCTGAGGACCTTAAACTGGGAAAAGGACAATTCTAGTTCACATTTGTCCTCAACGGCTTCTGACACTACGTCTCAGTGGTATTATAAGCAGCACAGCCTCACTATCCATGATAATTCAGAAATCTATACCTTCCAATATGCTATGTGAAGTAGCACAGATGATGAGAGTCATTCATAGAACCTCGGCAATTATGTTTTCATGGTTAAATTGATTTATAATATAGAATTTCACTTCCAGAGAACCATTTGGGTTCTTCCTTCCAGAAGACATAGACTTCAGTAAATGCATGCCTGAAGAAAAGCCTTGGCCAAGTGTGATTTATCTCTGGTGTAGAAGCTCTCAGTGTTTAATGGAATGGAATGGAATGGAGTGGAGTGGAGTGGAGTGGAGTGGAGTGGAGTGGAGTGGAATGGAATGGAAGATAAGATAAGATAAGATAAGATAAGATAAGATAAGATAAGAGAAGAGAAGAGAAGAGAAGAGAAGAGAAGAGAAGAGAAGAGAAGAGAAGAGTTGGAAGGGACCTTGGAGGTCTTCTAGTCCAACCCCCTGCTCAGGCAGGAAACCCTATACCATTTCAGACAAATGTTTGTCCAATCTCTTCTTTAAAACTTTCAGTGTTGGGGCATTCACAACTTCTGGAGGCAGGTTGTTCCACTGTTTAATTATTTTAACTGTCAGGAAGTTTCTCCTTAGGTCTAGGGTGCTTCTCTCCTTGATTAATTTCCATCCATTGCCCCTTGTCCTGTCCTCAGGTGCTTTGGAGAATAGCTTGACCCCGTCTACTTTTTGGCAAGAGGTTTATATACAGTACTGTATCTTTATATCCTTATATAAAAAGAAGTATCTTCATATACTTCTCTATAAAGGCATTCATGCTGGAGTTTTAATATTATAGACAGTCTTTGATCATGAAATATGGGAGGGAATAATTTGAGTGAATATCACATAATAGCAGCAATGCCCCCTTCCTTCATAAAACCACACATTCAGTGACTGAATGTTAAAATTAAAAACCACACATTCAGTGACTGAAAAACAATGATCCAACCAAAATGTCTTTTTTTGCAGAGTTACATTTTGAAGAAAAGTTGACCATCAGTTCTCAGTTTCTGCTCCTTGAGAGAAGTCATTTCTAAGCAGAAGTTGAACTTTAAAATCTGATTCAAGGTCACATCAATAACAAATCACTTCAATTTCTTGCAAAACTCAATCCATTGTCTCAGTTCAGTCCTCAAAGCATCCTGCACTTGTCTGTTCCTCAAACAATATACGAACGGGATCAAAAGTGGAGCCATGACAGTATTCAGAAGAGCCATCATTTTGTTTAAATCTAATTTGCTGCTGCCTTTGGGTCTTATGTACATGAAAACACAACTGCTGTAAGTGATGGAGACCACAGTCATGTGAGATGCACAGGTGGAGAATGTCTTCTTCCTCCCTGTAGTTGATGGGATGCGCAGAATTGTGGAAATGATTTTGACATAAGACACAATGTTGACACTTAAGGTCCCAAGCAGAGAGAATGTGGCAATCATAAAATTAATCAGTTCTAGGAGACTGGTATCAACACATGAGAGTTT
>NW_015386690.1:9602-11365 GCF_001527695.2 Protobothrops mucrosquamatus
ATAAATCCCAAGCAGGATGAGAAAAAGGCCAACAGCAATTTGTTGGTTGTTAGTCAGCCCTAACAATATGAATTCTCTCACTGTGGTGCTGTTTGCCATTTAGTTCATTCCTAAAAAACAGAGTGAAGTGAGAAGAGATTATTCCAACTTCAATTTTGTTTCAGTTGCCCATTACAAATGAACACAATTTCACCAACTTTAATTCTCTTTAGACCATCAAATGGTTGGTCTCTGACATAAGTAATAAATGATGGTTTGAATCAGATCAAGGTACTTGTAGTCATCAGTCTAAGAGAGTATAGGAAACCACACTGTGTTCTCACCTGTCCAAAATGAGTCATACTTGGAGTCATGAAAAAAAAATCTATTTTTGCATGGTTAAAGTATGTGATTATTTTAAATTTGCTCAGTGCTCTCTTCCCATCTCACCTGAGAAAAGTCATTTTTCTCTTTCTATCAGAAGAAAATTCACATACAGCTTTCAATCTTTCATACAGCAATTCAAAGAAGTATCCTAATGTTGAATAGGAAGACAATTTCAGACACACATATCCCAACCACCATTTCAGTGTGGTGGTGCAGTGGTTAGAATGCAACAACCCAGGCTAACTCACTGCTCACTCCAGGAGTTTGATCCTGACTGGCTCAAGGTTGACTCAGCCTTCCATCCTTCCGTGGTTAGTAAAATGAGGACCAGATTGTTGGATGCAATATGCTGACTTGTAAACTGCTTAGAGAGGGAAGTAAAGCACTGTGAAGCAGTATATAATCTAAGTGCTATTGCTATAATGCAGGTGTAGTATTTCTGAGAAAAAAAGTCTTACAGTAATTTTATATCTTCTATAATGGTCAGTGAATATTGAACAGCCTTCTATCTATACTATGCTAAGTAGTTATTTCTACTAACCTTGTGTTTCAAATTGATAATGTTTCAAGTCCTGAAGAAAAGGTGATCCCATCATTCTTCTCAATGGAGCTGCATTCAGAAAATGGGTTAGATTGGATGGGTTAGCAGCTACTCTGGGTTTAAGACCTATCCTGCTGCACTAGCAAACAATGATGAATCTCGCTTGAAGAGGGATAATTTTTGAGAACTTCCTTGAACAAGGGTGACAGCTCCAGTCACAATTTTGGATCATTGTTGAATAAGGAAGAAAGATGGGGAATAAAAGAAAAAAAAAAAAGAATGCTGTATTGCCAAATTGGAAAAATGTCCAGTATAGATTAATTATCAAGTCATTTCCAACTCCTATTGAACACAAGATCTGTCTTTAACCTGGTCCTTCAAATCTTCCAATAATACATTCATCATTGCTGGAACTGAGTCTCTCCACCTTACTGCTGGTTGTCCTATTCTTTTGATTCCTTTCACTTTTCTGAGCATTAGATCCTTCTCTGGAAAGCTAAGTCTTCACATTATGTGTCTCTCCATTGTAGACACAGTAGAAAAGTCATCAGCCCCTTGTTTCTTCCCAATGATACTCCCTTCTTGGGTCTAAAAAGAGGATTCATAGTAACAGAGATAATACAGAAATACAGAAGAATAGAGTAGGAAGGGACCTTGGAGTCTTTAAGTTCAACCTGTCCCAAGCAGGAGACCCTATACCATGCCACACAAGTGGCTCTCCTGCCTCTTCTTAAAAGCCTCCAGTGATGGACCACCCAGAACTTCTGAAGGCAAATAGGTTACTTGCTAATTGTTAAATGTCCCTATAATGCCTTTTTGGAAGTTCACTCTAGGACAACACCTTTGTGCTGGTTAA
>NW_015386690.1:11847-31717 GCF_001527695.2 Protobothrops mucrosquamatus
CCGTTTCAAATTTATATTAAAATATTCATACAAATTTCATGAACTCTATGCTATCTTCTTTCTGCCAGTAAAACAATCATCTAGTTTACTAGACTGGGTTGAATATATCGATAAATAAAAAACAAAGAAAAAGCATCCATCAAAACTTTACTCCCTAATTCAAATTTGGGAAAAGATAACATTCACCATCCAGAGTGCCTTTTAGAAGATTCTTGGGTCACAGATAACACAGGACATTTTTTCTGCATACATACATGCATATTTTTTCATGGCAATGAGCATAGAAGTAACTTCTTATAAACCATGGAGCTTGTTATTGTTTTGAAGCATGTGGTGTAAGAGGTATTCACAATTGGCTTGCAAAGGTCCCTCAGAGCCTCCTCAAGCAGTGAAGAAATGCATTGCAGGAGAATCTATATCAGGTTTTCTATGGCTGCTTCCTCTATTGATGTCAAACCCAAAGACAGGGAAAATCATTGTGTGCACATTCCTCGTGTGTGGCGCTTTATTTGGGCCTCTCTCATGCAACGCACCAAGTTTGGTTGTGGTTTCATTCTGCCTTCACATCTGTGAACTCAACCGCTGTGATTTATAAACCATGATCTAGGGTTTGTTATTTTTTGAAGCACAGAGTGCAAAAATGGTGTCGTCTCCTTTTGCTATAGTGATAGGAAAAATTTCCCCGTGTTTTGGCTGGCCTTGGTTCAATAGATATGTCATTTCAACAGAATAATCCCAAAGGTGCTTTTTCAAATGGTAACTGGAACATTAGAGGTTTTTAAGAAGAGGTTGGACAACTATTTGTCTGAAATGGTATAGGGTTTCTTGCTTGAGCAGGGGGTTGGACTAGAAGACCTTCAAGGTCTCTTCCAACTCTGTTATTCTGTTACACACAGAGACACACTGACAAACTTATTATTTTCCAAAATAATCAGAATAGAGAATAGAGCTGAAAGGGACCTAGTATTGTGTTTTCCCGAAAGTAAGACCTACCCCCAAAATAAGCCCTAGTTTGGGGGGCAAGGGACACACCTAAAAAATCAAGCTAGGGCAGGGGTGCAGGGGGTGGAGCTGCCCCACGCACCCCACACCTGCTTACCTTACCAGTAGGACCACCACAGCCAGACCTCCCATGCCCCAACACCAGTCTTGCCGCTTCCCGAGTTCTTCTCTGGCCACTTACGGCTGCGTGGCTTGTAACGTGGCAGGAGGCTCCACAGCGCTTTAGGATGGTGCCACTCACACCAGCCTGAAGCACCATGTGGCCTCCTGCCGTGAGCAGTGGCACCATCCCAAAGCACCATGCGGCCTCCTGCCATCAGCAGCGGCACCACCGCTATGTGCCACGTGATGTCTGGCCACAAGCAGCAGCAAGCAGCCACTAAAGAAGTCAAGCAGCGATGTGACAGGTATCGGGGTGTTGAAGGCCTGGCTGCGGCAGTCCTAAAGTAAGACATCCCCTGAAAATAAGACCTAGTGCCTCTTTTGGAGGCAAAAAATATATGAGACTGGGTCTTATTTTTTGGGAAAACATGGTAGGTTTTCTAGTCCAACCCCTGCTCAGGAGACCCTATATCATTTCAGATAGCTGATTAGCCAGTCTCTTCTTAAAAACCTCCAGTGATGAAGGACCTACAACCTCTGAAGGCAAACGGTTCCACTGGTTAGAATTTTCTCCTTAATTCCAGGTTGCCTCTCTCCTTGATTAGTTTCTATCCATTGTTTCTTTTCTTGCCTTCCGGTACTTTGGAAATTAAGTCGACCCCTCTTCTTTGTGGCATTCCCTCAAATAATGGAATATTGCTATCATGTCACCCATAATCCTTTTCGCTAGATTGGCCTACTCAATTCTTGCAACTGTTCTTCATGTTTTTGTCTCCAAGCCTTTAATCATCTCAGTTGCTCTTCTCTGCATTTTTTTTTTCAAAGTCTCAACATCCTTTTTGTAATGTGGTGACCAGAACTGGATGCAATATTCCAGGTGTGGCCTTACTCAGGATTTATAAAGCAATACTAATACTTCACGTGATTTTGATTCTATGCCTCTGTTTATACAATCAAGGACTGTATCAGCTTTTTTGGCTGTAGCCACACACTGCAAGCTCAATAGAGTAAGAATAGTATATCAAACACTCTGTAGTATATCAACAACTTATAAAAATGAAATATATAGGTTGTATTTTAAAGGAATCCATCTTTAAAGAAGCCACAGTCATTTTTGTTTACCATTTTACTCTATTTTACTCTATTTCAAATGGTTGAAAAGCTTTTCTCCCTAAATGTGAAAAAGTTGATTCCCATAACATTAAATGTGAGTTGTGGTGCAAGCAGTTTAAGTTGGATCCCAGGTTTTCTCATTCTGATCCAAGGAGTGACAGCAGATGTAAATTCTATCAAGAATGCAGAATTCATTAAAGATTTAATTGTAAATCAGATTCTTTGGCCTTAATGGATATAAGTCATTTTTTCTGCCCCTTTAATTTGACTTTCTCTACTTAAGCATTAGATCTGAAGCCAGTTTTGTGAAGCTTCTTGAGGAACTCTATTTGCTTTTAGGATGACACCTTCACATAGAATCCAAAACCTGTCACCATGAAATGAAATCCATGCTGATTCAGTGACCTCATTAATTTTTGTAAGTAGATATAAATGCCAGCCTTTCTTTTTCTAGAAATCAGAATCAAACATTTTCTACCATGCTGGATACGGAACTAGAGGCAGAACAAATTATTGTGTACATACTCCAAAATTTCTCTGTGGTCCAGGAAGGGAATGATGAGAAGACTAATCTGTCAAAGCAAAGTGCTTCCCATTGATCTCAGATAAAATCTCTTTTTATATTATTTATTTCTTATATTGGTGTGCTGTTCCATTCCCATGCATTGAGAAGTTGCCAATGTTGTTAGGTTATTCTGAATTCCAGAATAAGATAAACATATACAGTCCATGAAATATATGAATTTAAATTTAAATTTAAATTTAAATGTGGGTCTATACATATTTGTTCATAGTATGTTTATATGTGTGTCATGTATGTGTTTAGAGCGGGAAACTAAATTTCATTTTTGATGTGTGCCATTGTGCCCACAGTATAAAAATGACAATAAAGGTTATCTTATCTTATCTTAAAAAGTCCATATACAAAAATGCAGACACATTGCCATAGCTAAAATGCAAATCCACTGAAAATGAATTACTGTTCTATGGCCATACGTTGAGAAGTTAGTAATGTCATTAGAATGTTCTGAACACCAAAATAAGAAAAAACATATAAATGAAATAAAAAAATACATATTCCACATATAAAAAGGCAAAGAAAGTACCAGACCTACAAATACGAATCCAATTTCCTATATACTATCCAAGCATAAACTAGTTTTCCATCGATTTCTACAACCCTAAAATGAAGCTTGCTAAATGCAGATTGGTGTAAACATTGTTCTTCTCAATGTGGAAATGAGTTCCTTAGACAGTCCTTTAAGACGTCCTTGACCTTCTGATTCCTCAGAGTGTAAATAAAAGGATTCAATAATGGAGTAATAACTGCAGTGACAAGTGCAACTGATTTTTGCACACCCTGCGAACGTCCTTTGGTAGGAAAGGAGTACATGAAGATGGAACTGCCATAGAATATAGTAGCTACTGTAATGTGGGAAGCACAGGTGGAAAAGGTCTTCTTCTGGCCCTTGGTGGAATGCATCCGTAGGACGGTGGAAATAATGTAGAGGTAGGAGACCCCGTTGACAAATAAGGAGGTGAGCAGCACCATTAAGGAGAAAGCTATCTCAAAATCCAAAAGAAAATGGATATTTTTGCTGCAAGAAAGCTTTATAATTGGGGCGTAGTCACAGAAATAATGATCAAGGAGGTTAGAGCCACAGAAAGACAGACTGAGAAGGAAGAGCAGTGGAACGAGAAGGAGAAGGAATCCCCCAGTCCAGCAGCCCAGAGCCAAGAAGACACAGAGATGTTTGCTCATGATGATGGCATAGCGGAGTGGGTAGCAGATAGCAACATAGCGATCAAAGGCCATCACAGCAATAAGAATGCACTCACAGGTACCCAAGGAGAAGTAGAAATAGCATTGGGCAATACATCCCCCAAAAGAAATAGCTTTGTTCAAAGAAATCAGGCTGACGAGCATCTTTGGGCAGATGGTCAAGACAAAGAAAGTCTCCAGAAGAGACAAGTTGAAGAGGAAGAAGTACATGGGGGTTTGGAGGCATTGGTCCATGCATACCAGTGTGATGATGGTGAAATTCCCAGTTAATGTGAGCAGAAAAATCAACAGGAACATCCAAAACAAGAAGCATTCCAAAGTTCTGGAAAGTTGGAAGCCAACTAAGATGAACTCAGTCACCTCTGTGATGTTGGGAGAGTTCAGTTCCATGTCCAATAGAAGTCTGAAGGGTCTTGCCGCATGAATTCTTAGAATTTCAACACACCCTGAAACTTCAGAACAGATTATCAGAATGACAGATTGTTTCAGCATATAAACTTGTAATTGTCCACATTCAGAATATGAAGGATATCCATTTCTGTGCTGTTTCTGGATTCTGTCTTGACGTGCTTTTCAATAGGATCACACATCCCAATAAATTATATTGTTTAAAAACAACAGTCCAAAATGCATACAGTAGCTAGTGCATCATCCCTTACCCATATTTTACCCCAAAAAAGCTATTTTCTTAAGAAATCCACATTACCAGTGCATTCTTTCTTTTGTTAGATATTTGTCCTTATTTTTCAAGACTAAGGATTCCTACATATCATGGTGTTAAAGTCCACCATCCCAGAATAGACATTGATTTTTATACATTGCTTCAAACATGCACTGTTTTTAAGTTATTTATCTAGCCGAAAGTGTTGATGACAGTAGTTTTCATTCATTTTTATCGTTTGTGTCCTCATTTGCAGCCACCTCAATTCTGATGATCTTCTCAGTGAAATCTCAAGAACAGGGAGAAAATGAGACCAACTTTTTTCATCTTTGGTTGTAGATTTGTGTCACATCTGTTGACTGCATTGTTTGGATATCCTGNTGCTGTTATGAAGCTGAACATACGCACTGCAAGCTACGAAAATCAGTCCTAATATCATTAAAGTTTGATGTCACCAGAAAGAATAAATTTACTTACAAACTTTACTCTCTGGGGAACCTATTAACAAATGTCTCCAAGGACGTATCTCAACTTATACTTTTTAAATGCTGATTTATTTAACTGATTGTTAAAGAGGGATGTTGCTGCCTTGGAATTAATCATATGCTAAGTTTATTTCTGGGGAAAAGTGTCACAGGATGGAGGAAAATAAAAACATATCCTATGTGTAGGCACAGCCATCAGAATTCCAGTCTAAAAAAGACTGAATTGGAAGTGACTACGTGAGATCTTCCTGCTGAAAGTTTGGGGTGTGGAGATGAAAATAGAAGCCACTACTTCTTTTCTTCTTCCAAATGCAAGCTAGACCTCTCACTGATGATCATCCCAAAGTTTCATTCTTGGGGCCACTAGTTTCTCCCAGTTCATGTACACCTTATGAGAAGGATTCTTGTGATGCTTTCAGATACAGTATGTATTGTGCAATTGTCTATGCATGATTCAGAGGTAGCAACAGGAAGCCCCCAGGAGTTATGATCAGTCTGGTGACCTTTTCCTCCCATCACTTATATCAGGTATGGCCAATAGGAAATCATAGGAAGAGCTATAAGGTCTGAGGACCTTAAACTGGGAAAAGGACAATTCTAGTTCACATTTGTCCTCAACGGCTTCTAACACTACCTCTCAGTGGTATTATAAGCAGCACAGCCTCACTATCCATGATAATACAGAAATCTATAACTTCCAATATGCTATGTGAAGTAGCACAGATGATGAGAGTCATTCATAGAACCTCGGCAATTATGTTTTCATGGTTAAATTGATTTATAATATAGAATTTCACTTTCAGAGAACCAATTGGGTTCTTCCTTCCAGAAGACATAGACTTCAGTAAATGCATGCCTGAAGAAAAGCCTTAGATGAAGGCATAATTCTGCCTGTCAATCAAGAAGGTATAACTGACAGCACAAAGGAGAAAGATGCAAAACTCCATTGATAGAAGATAGTACAGGAGGGAATGGTTATTTTCACATCAATGTCACCCAAGAGATTTTATCTTATTATTGCAAGTTCTGCATGACTTAAAAGAAATGTCTTTTATGGTCAGTGTGTTTTACCTGTACCAATAGAAGAACTGAAAGCCACTTATGGTAAGTTAAAAGAGTTCCTACATGGTTCTCTCAATGTTCCCCTAGTGTGCTTTTGAGCTCCGCATATTTTGTTGAATATACTTACTTAAAGAATACTTTACTTGGTCAAGTGTGATTTATCTCTGGTGTAGAAGCTCTCAGTGTTTAATGGAATAGAATGGAGTGGAGTGGAGTGGAGTGGAGTGGAGTGGAATGGAATGGAATAGAAGAGAAGAGGAGAGGAGAGAAGAGAAGAGAAGAGTTGGAAGGGACCTTGGAGGTCTTCTAGTCCAACCCCCTGCTCAGGCAGGAAACCCTATACCATTTCAGACAAATGTTTGTCCAATCTCTTCTTAAAAACTTTCAGTGTTGGGGCATTCACAACTTCTGGAGGCAGATTGTTCCACTGTTTAATTATTTTAACTGTCAGGAAGTTTCTCCTTAGTTCTAGGTTGCTTCTCTCGTTGATTAATTTCCATCCATTGCCCCTTGTCCTGTCCTCAGGTGTTTTGGAGAATAACTTGACCTTTTCTACTTTGTGGCAAGAGGTTTATATACAGTACTGTATCTTTATGTCCTTATATAAAAAGAAGTATCTTCATATACTTCTCTATAAAGGCATTCATGCTAGAGTTTTAATATTATAGACAGTCTTTGATCATGAAATATGGGAAAGAATAATTTGAGTGAATATCACATAATAGCAGCAATGCCCCCTTCCTCCATAAAAACAAGTTCTTGTTTTATTAAAAACCACACATTCAGTGACTGAAAACAATGATCCAACCAAAATATCTTCTTTTGCAGAGTTATATTTTGAAGAAAAGTTGACCATCAGTTCTCAGTTTCTGCTCCTTGAGAGAAGTCATTTCAATGGTGGTACATTTCTATCAGAAGAGGAATGAAGGAGTAGAACCCAATCTCTTGACTTCAGGAGACTGTTTTTTTTTGTGTGTGTGAGAGAGAGAGGTCTCCAGTTTTGAACTGGGGACTTAAGAGAAGAAGGCAATATATATATTTTCTAACGGCACCAATCTGCAGTGGATTTTTTTCTTTTTTTTATTTTTCTCCACCAGCAAATTCGCAATGAGAACTAGGGCTCAGAATAGCACAACACAAGTGACAGAATTCATCTTAATTGGCTTCCAACTACCTAGGCCCATGGAATTCTTCCTTTTTTCATTGATTCTGGTTGTGTTTTTTTTCACCCTAGCTGGAAACCTCATGATTATCACTCTGGTATGCATGGACCAACGCTTGCAAACCCCCATGTATTTCTTCCTTTGTAACCTTTCCTTTTTGGAGATATTTTTTGTTCTGACAATCACACCAAAGATGATGATAGATCTAGTTTCTCAGAACAAATCTATCTCTTTCTTGGGCTGCATCAGTCAGTGCTATTCTTATTTCTTCCTTGGTACCTGTGAAATCATCCTGATTGCCATAATGGCCTTTGACCGCTACATTGCCATCTGTCATCCGTTGCGCTACACGATCATCATGAATGGACGGGTTTGTGTGAATTGGATATTGGTGTGCTGGATTGGTGCTTTCATGAATAATTTTGGCCCCATTGTTCTCCTGAGCCAACTGTCCTTCTGCAGCTCTAACGTTATTGATCATTTCTTCTGTGACTATGCTCCACTGATAAAGCTTTCTTGCAATGATGTAGATACTCTCCTGACTCTGGAATCTACCCTCTCTCCTCTGGTGTTACTCAGCTCTTTGTGTGTAACTGTTGTCTCTTACCTCTACATAATTGTGACTGTCTTCAACATGCATATCAGTGGCAGCCGTGGGAAGACTTTTTCAACCTGTGCCTCTCATCTAACAGTTGCTTCCATCTTCTATGGCAGTGCCATCTTCATGTACTCTTTGCCCAGCAAGGGTCGTTCTCTGGATGTCCAGAAAGCTGTGGCAGTTCTAACTGCTGTGGTCACCCCATTACTGAACCCTTTTATTTACACTTTACGGAATGAGAAGGTCAAGGATGCTTTCCGAGACTGTTTGCAAAGACTGTTTGAATTTTGTGAGAAGAAACCAGTGATAACACTTAGCCAACCTTGGATGATCTCAAACAAATCAACTTAGAGTTGGAGCTTGTTGATACATGGATAAGAGAACTATCACCTACTGCTGTAGTCTAGACTGGGATCTCAAAAATACATTCCAGAAGAGCACAATGAAAAAGGGACTTCTGTGCTGCTACTAGGAGAACAGCATGGGTATGGCCACAGTTACATCAGAGTTAAATTTTGTGAAAGGTGGTTTTTATATTATGATGGATTGTTCAGGACTTGGAAACAATCTGTGTACATTTTGATGCTTTGAAATTGTTGCATTTCTATTTCTAGTTGTNTTGAATGAAGACTAGCACTGAAATTCTCCTCTATTGGGACTAGAATTCTTGCTTGGCTGTTCCTTAGATCTCAGCACTCTTGGTTGATCTTTCACTCTTCTTGGCTTTTAATTTCTAAGTTACTATTAGAGGAATGTAACTGGTGATGTAGTTTCAAATATATGTGTAAGTATGCAAGGAACAGAATTATTTTCACCCACGTAATGTGAAACTGTCACATCATCCTTTTGAAAAAAAATCATTTTGGGTTGCAGTATCAATACTATTTAAGAAAAAAAAACAGCTGACATAAATTGATTTGTTTCCTAATTATAATTTAAGTCTTATATGAGAAATATTTGCAAATCAGGAACAGAACAGAAATGATATAAACAAATAATGATGTATATTTAGAGGTATGCAACTATGGAAGCTGGGAGGAAATAAGTAAGGTGTTGTGTCTGGATACAGATCAATGACTTTTGAGTCATCATAGCATGGTTCTAGTGGAGAAAAGGTGACGTATTTCCTACATATTTTGTGACATTCCAGATGGATTATACACTACCCATGATTCAACAGATCACTTCTTTTCATTATTTCTCCAATCATGTCCCCCCTCCCTAAAACAGGAATGTCTCAATGCTTCGTGTGACAGCTATTCTGCCACTATTTCCTAGCTTTATAAGAAAAGTACCTATCAGCCACATAGTCAGATGAACAGAACAGAACAGAACAGAACAGAACAGAACAGAACAGAACAGAACAGAACAGAACAGAATAGAATAGAATAGAATAGCTTTGTTGGCCAAGTTTTATCGGACACACAAGGAATTTGTCTCTGATGCATAAACTCTCAATGTACATACAAATAACAAAGTAATCTAATCATAAGACACCCATAAGAGAATGTGATAGAAAAGATAAGCTATATCCTTAGACATAAGTCAATAAGACATAAGACAGTATTGTGGGAATTACGTGTTTTAGCAGAAGCACCTAATTCCCACAATAACTCCCCCACAGAAAGAAATGGGAGGGTGAGATTGGGAATCATGAATGGTCAAGAGGAAGAGTTGCATTCAACTAGGAAATTAATTTGGTGTGATTTTTAAATACAGCCTAATTATTTAAAACTTTTACATAGTCACCCACCTTATAACCAACTTTCAATCCAATCCAATCCAACCTAACCCAATACCATTTTAATCCAATCCAATCCCACCCTGACTTTGCTAACACATTTGCACTGTGTGCTTCAAAAAGTAACAAAGCCTGTATCATAGTTACATATCACAGAGGTTGGGTTCACAGAGGTTAAGTCAAAAGCAAACCACAACAAAACTTGGTATGTTGTATGACAGAGAACAAAACAAAGCACAAAGTATGAGGAACATGAGCACAATGATTTTCTCTGTCTTTGGGTTTGACATCAATAAAGGAATCAGATACAGAATACTTGAGGGGTCCTTGGTGCTCTCTGAGCTTGTTCATTTTCTTGCAGACATTTCATTACCCAAACTAGGTAACCTGCTCAGTTACCTAGTAATACCTGGGGTATTGTTTACTTGATTATTGGTCGGATGTTAACATTGGAGTTAATCTATGCTGATCTGGTTGCCGGTTGCTGGTGGAGAGGTGCTTGTTAATGTCTTTTCAATAGACACATAGACATTAACAACATCTATAGACTATGCAAAAGGGACTATCACCCAGATCAAAAAGATGCAAAAAGACCCAAGCACTTCTCCATCAGCAATCAGCACCCAGAAAAGCATAGATGAACTCCCAGATTAAAATCAGACCAACAGTCAAGTAAACAATACCCCAATCAAGAAACTGCCAATGAAGCCAATAGCAAACAGCCTAATCAAAGAATCTCTAAGACCATTCCCACCAACACAGATAGGCAAGCCACTAGCAAGAGAAAGAGCAATTAGACTTATATACCGCTTCACAATGCTTTACAGCCTTCTCTAAGCAGTTTACAGAGTCACCATCTTGCCCCCAACAATCTGGGTCCTCATTTTACCAACCTTGGAAGGATGGAAGACTGAGTCAACCTTGATCCGGTGAGACTCGAACTGCCAAATTGCTGGCAGCTAGCAGTCAGCAGAAGTAGCTGCAGTACTGCATTATAACCACTGCACCACCTTGGCTCTATAATATAGAGTAGAACAGGGGTGTTCAAACGTGGCCCTTTTATGACGTGGACTTTAACTCCCAGAATTCCTCAGCCAAGCATGCTGGCTGAGGAATTCTGGGACTTGAAGTCCAAAAGTCATAAAAGGGCCAAGTTTGAAGACCCCCTGGAGTAGAATTTACATTAGAACAGGGGTCCTCAACCGAGGCAACTTTAAGACTTGTGGACTTCAACTCCCAGAATTCCTCAGCCAGCAAAGTTAGACTAGAATATAAACTGACAGCAAACCCCACTCCTTACTAGCACTGATGATGTTACCTAGTTTGGGTAATGAAACATCTGCAAGGAAACAAGCAAGCTCAGAGAGCACCAAGGATCCCTCATGTCAACCCTGAGCAGCAAATATTCTCCTTTATTAGTAACAGAATACTTGATACAGATTCCTTGCAATGCATTTCTTTGCTCCTGAGGGATCTTCATGAGCAAGACTTGAATCCCTCTTATATTACATGCTTCAGAACAGTATAACTAGTTCCATTGCCTATGAGAGGTTGCTTCTGTGTTCATTGCCATAACATGTTATTGAAGACAAAGACAGAGACATTGAAGAGGTACATCCATGAGCCACGAAGACGAGGCATCTTCTCAAAAGCCCTGAGAATGGAGAATGTTATGCTTCCCAAGCACTGAATTAAGAGGTAATATTTTAACAGATGCTTTTTCTTTGCTTGATATGTAGGCATAATGAAACACAGTTTAACCATCTACAAAATGGCTTCTACCAGCAGAAATTAAAATGAGACAATAGCATAACATCATAACAATGATATGAATACTTTTATATGTAGATTGCAAGGGGTGAAAATGTTAGGCATCAAAAATAAGGGAATCAAATTTGGTAGTTCCTTTTTTTTCCAATACTTTTTTCAGTATTGGAGTACCACAACTTCTGGAGGCAAGTTGTTCCACTGATTAATTTTTTTCACTGTCAAGAAATTTCTCCTTAATTCTAGGTTACTTCTCTCTTTGTTCAGTTTGCATCCATTGTTTCTTGTCTTGCCTTCTGGTGTTTTGGAGAATAGCTTGACCCCCCACTTGTTTGTGGCAGCCCCTTAAATATTGGAACACTGCTATCATGTCATCCCTAGTCCTTCTTTTCATTAGACTAGATGTACCCAGTTCCTGTATGTATTTTAAGCTTCAGCCCTCAAATCATCTTTATCTGTTCACATTGATTATGTTAACATTCCTCAGTTCCCATTGATTTTAGGTAAAAAATATTGAAAGAGAATTTGAACCCATCTCAGAAGAACAGTCTGGAGAACATTGAGCAAAGGTGAGATAACCAAAATATCATCGTCCAGAAACAGATCTTTGCATGTCCACAAGGATGAATTGTTTTTGAAAGGCTGAAACACGGAGGGATCCCTGGTAGCTCCACTTGGATTAACCACACTCAGAAGTAGACCACAGTGAAGAATTGCCCTGTTTGGAATAATATATCAGAAGAATCATGGTCTGATTCAAAGCATCAGGTTTTTAACTTCTCTTTGATTTTTAATGCAAAGAATGGAAACTGATAAGCTGATGCCCATTTGAAACATGCAATTAAAAGAAGAATGGGGATCTGGAAATTAATATCTTCACTCTGTTTTTAGGAATGAACTAATGGCAAATAGGACCACAATAAAGAAATTCATACTGTTGGGGCTGAATGCCAACCCTCCACTTGAAGTTAGCCTTTTTCTCCTCCTGCTTGTGATTTATCTTTTGACATTAATAGGAAACACACTGATTGTTATTATCACACTGGTGAATGTTCAACTCTGTAGCCCAATGTATTTCTTCCTCCGACATTTGGCATGGGTAGATATTGGGTATATGAGTACTATAGTTCCCAAAGCACTGGTCAACATAGCTACTGGTACTAAGAGCATCTCTTTAGTTGGTTGCTTCATACAGGTATTTCTTTATTTGGTCCTTGGCACCACTGCGTTCTTCCTACTGGCCACAATGTCTGTTGATCGCTACATAGCCATCTGTAACCCTCTTCACTACACAACCATCATGAATCCCCGAATCTGCTCATTATTAGTATTTTGTTGTTTGGTTGGGGGGTTATCACTAATTCTAGTTATATTCATTCCTTTATTTCTTATGCCATTTTGTGGTCCTAACGTCATGAATCATTTTTTTTGTGACTATGGACCCCTAATGAAGCTGGTATGTGTTGACACCAGCTTCCTAGAAATGACTTATTTTGTAGTTGCCATATTCTCTCTGCTTGGGACCTTAAGTGTCAACATTGTGTCTTATGTCCAAATCATTTCCACCATTCTGCATATTCCATCAGCTACTGGAAGGAAGAAGACCTTCTCCACTTTTGCTTCTCACATGACCGTGGTCACTATCGCTTACAGCAGTTGTATTTTCATGTATATCAAGCCAAAAGGCACCATCAGATTGGACTACAACAAAATAGTGGCTCTTCTGAATACTGTTATCGTTCCTTTTCTCACCCCAATTGCATACTCTTTGAGGAACAGACAAGTGCAGGATGCTTTGAAGGCTGAACTGAGACAAAGGATTGGTTTTGCAAAAAACTGAGATGATTGGCTATTGCTAGGGCTCCGAAGTAGATGTTCAGATTTAATGTCTTCGAATGGATTGTGCTGCCTTCAGATGTAATAATCACCCATTGAGATGGTCTTACAAGGGGATTTGAGAAAGCATAGAGAAGTGGTTGGAAGAAATTTTGCAAATAGATATAGAAGCCAAACCAGAATTTTTCTTATTGGGAATTATGGGAAAAAAAATATAAGAAAGACATAAATTATTTACTACTGCATATAGTAACAGCAGCACGAATAGCCTTTGCTCAAAAATGGAAAGAGAAAGATACTCCAACCCAAGAGGAAATATTATTGAAAATTTTCAATTGCGCTATAATGGATAGACTTACATGGGAACTCAAGGACAAATGTGAAACCAAGTACTATAAAATCTGGGAACAATTTTATGATTGTATAGACAATAAGAGGGTAACCAAGATAAATGTATAGTGCTAGAATAAAATATAGATTGTAGACAAATGTATATTTAAAAGATAAATAGACATATAGAAATAAGGGGGAAAGTGTTAATAGTATATTATAAATAGTGAGCAAAGTTCAAGAACTATATGTCTATATGAGTACTAATACTATTGTAAAATGTTGGAAAATGTATGGAACCAGTGACGTCATATCTATGTCCAATGTGTTTTTAATTTTGTATTATTAATAAAATTTAAAAAAAAAGAATGGAAATATCTGGTTGACATCAAAGGCCGAGTCCCTGAAAGAATTGGTTTGCTAGTGAAGAACAATGGAAAAAGACAATTGCCCATCTCTCCTGGTTGTCCATTTACAAAACACATCTGGTTGCACATTATGTGACCTAGGAGACATGAGAGCTTCACCTAATGCATCCTCAAAGCTCTTATCATCTTCAGAAGCAGAACATACAGCCACCATCTCCTAATTGTTTCTCGGGTTCAAGTATGTTTTATTAGTTGGCACTCTGTATGGATCATATGCAATACAGTACAGTACAATAAGATATCTGGTTTTGGTTTACTTATGGAGTCAATATTGGCGAATGTAGCTATCCCTCTTGATGTTTATCACAGGTTAGAATATCTGAACCGGGGAATGGAGCTCAGTGATTATAGAATATCAGCAAGCAATGCTCCCATTGATAAAGCTGAATGTAACAGAGAATGCATAGTGAAGGCATGAAACATGAGATCTAGAGCTAGAGAATGTTGCCAATATAGAAATTAATGGTTGTAAGGTGCCCATAGTCACCTTAATGTGAGGTGGGCAGTAAATTTGGTTTAATAAATAAAATGAATAAAACAAGTTTCTAATTAAGCGGTTTTGTTGGTTAATTCAAACCAAACTACAAGACTAAGGACTTTTTAAATTATAGCATCTTATTTCTCAAGACCTATCAAGAATTCATGCAAAGTTGCTTTGGGATATTGGAGAAAGATGGTAGGCAAGATCTCCCTTCCTTTATCTTGCTCACTATGACTCATAGTTCTCATTTATAAACATTTTTTGGTATCCAAATATCTAGCAAAGATTGAAAGCAGAGGAAAGTTCTTGAATGTTTCAGAATGCAAGCAAAACTACAGTTAAATAAAAGAAATATGAGTCCAGATCGGAAATGGACATCGATGTCCAAGTCTGATCATTTTCTGTGATGCTCTGGAATCTTCCCTCAAATACTTTCTGTCTGAATCCACTGTCCCACTGGGAGGCTCAGTTTTATTACCAATGGCCAATGGAATTAGACACAGCCAAGTCCATTTGATTCCCATCGTTTTCAATGAGTTTTGTAAATGTGTGCTTGAAATACTTGAAATTGATTGAGAGAGAACTGATTTGAGTTATTAGATCTGAATTGAATGGCTAATCAAATAAATCCTCAACTGAAGTGAAGACAGATTTGTACATCCCTTGGAACATGCATGTGCTGGACCAGTATGTAACCATCTGGCCAGAGCATACATAAGTAGCGTTTTAAGGGTTAAAAGCCATCTCCTTAAGACATGGACTTCTGGAAAATGTAGTTTTAGTTGTTCCGCCGCGCCCTAAAGACATGGCTTTTCCAACAAGCGGGATTGGCCTAGGGAATTTTAGTGGGGTTTTTAAGGGAAATTTTAATTATTAGGCCACTGCAAATATTTTCTTTTAATCTGGTTTTAATGTATTTATTGTAATATTGGTTTTATAAGGCTGTCAGCCGCCCTGAGTCCGGTAAGGAGAAGGGCGGGATATAAATCAAATAAATAAATAAATAATAAAATAAATGGTTATATATGTGTTCTAATTGGTCAGTTCTATGTCTTAACTAGCCATTGGGAGGGACTTCAATGTTTATGACAGGATTTCCTGGCTACATGCCAGTATGAAATGTTTTGTGTAGTACAGCCACAAAGTCCTTCGCTCCATACGAACATGGGGTGAAGTTACCTTTAATTTTTTACACCACAAGAATTGACAGATTGTGATACTTGCCTCAGAAGAACTCTTCATTAACTGTAAGTTATTGTTTACTTTAGAGATTCCTGAAGAATAAATAAACTGAATATTATTCCGTCTTTGGAGTTAATCTGTCTGTGTCAAGCAGGAATAAAGCAAATCTCCTGTTTGGAACAGAACAATGTACACAATGGTCTTCTCTGTCTTTGGTTTTGACATCAACTATAGAGGGAGATACAGAATACTTGATACAGATTCCTTGCAATGCATTTCTTTGCACTGAGAGGTCCCTGAGGGATCTTCACAAGTCAGTCTTGAATTCTTCTTATACCACATGCTTCAGAACTGTAACTAGCTCTATTGTATATAAGAGGTTGTTTCTGTGTTCATTGCTATGGGAAGATATTAAAGATGATGGCTGAGATATTGCAGGGGTACATCCATGAGCGAAGAAGACAAGGCTTCTTTTCAAAAGCCCTGCGAATGGCGAATGCTATGCTTCCCAAACATTGAATTAAGGGGTAATGCTTTTGCTTTGATTTGTAGGCATAACGAAACATAGATTAACCAACTAGAAAATGGCTTTTATGTAGATTGCAAGGAGCAAAAAATAGTTTGCATGCTAAAAAATAACTTAGGAAGCAAAATTTGATAGCTAGCTGCTTCAAAACAGTAACTAGCTCTATTGTTTATGAGAGGTTGCCTCCATCTTCATTGTCATGAAAAAGTATAGCAGAAGAAGGGGTTACATATGTAGAAGACAAGAGGTCTCCTCCAAGTACTAAGAATGGGAAATGCCATGCTTCTCAACAAACTGAATTAAAGGGGTAATATTTTAACAGATGGTTTTGCTTTGCCTCTGATTTGAAAGCAAAACGGACATAGTTTAACAATCTAGAGAAGTAAATGCCATTTTCTATATTATTAAACTGTGGCGATTTTGCTTACAGAACTAAGCAAAATAAGCAAAGCATAAATAAGATGACAAAATGGCATAAGGATCTCAAAAATTATGTGAATGCTACAATGATTGATATGATTCCCAGTGGTGAAAATATTATGACAAACCAAAAATATATTAGCAAGTAAACGTTGGGTGTTTTTGCTTTGCTTCTGATTTGTAACCATATTAAAAAATACCTTGATAATCTAGAATATTGATTTTATCATCATGTATGTAGTTTGCAAGGGTTGAGTGTTTTTGCATTTTTTTAATGTTTGTAAATCTCAAGAGTGGTGAGCTAAAATATTACTTTGTAAAACTAAGAAATGGATTTCTGAGTTCCAAAGGAGAATATTAAGTTAGTTAATTTCTGATTTGTAATGTTTGGAAGCAAATGTAAATTATATCTAAGTTCAATATTTACATGGGCATATGCTAGATAACTAGTGAAACCTACTGCAAATGCCTTTATTGTTCTTAAATTAAGCTACAGTTGGTGAAAGTTTCACATTATACTATTCATAAACTATGGTTTGCAAACTATAAATGCCTACTTCATGCTACATATAAACCACACAACGACTAGGCACAATGCCACTTGTTATTTCTAGCTTAATGAAAAGAAGGACTAGGGGTGATATGATAGCAGTGTTCCAATATCTAAGGTGCTGCTTGAAAGGAGAGAGGGTCAAGCTATTCTCCAAAGCATCTGAAGGCAGGAGGAGAAGCAATGGATGGAAACTAATCAAGGAGAGAAGCAACCTTGAACTAAGGAGAAATTTCCTAACAGCAATTAATCAGTAGACCAGCTTGCCTCCAGAAGTTGTGGTGCTTCAACACTGCAGATTTTTAAAAAGAGATTGGACAATCATTTGTCTGAAATGGTACTATATAGGGTTTTCTGTTTGAACAGGGGGTTGGTCCCTTCCAAGTCTGTTATTCTGTTATTTAGAATGATCATTATTATTTTTCTTACAAAACATTTTTGCTAGATTTCTTTAATGAACTTACATTCTGGGGGTGAAAAGATCAGAATGATATTCTTATTTATTTCCAGGGACAATTCAGAAATGGAGATTTTGATCATAAAATGTTGAGGAAGCTTGAATGTCTAGCTTATCTCTTTTATTCAACCCTATACTGGAAGAAAAAATTACGAAAGTCTAGGTTTAGAAACTGGGTAGTGGTGGGATTCAAATATGTGAACAACCGGTTTTCTGTGTGGATGCCGCTTCCAGAAGTCCATTCTGGGCCTGGGCAACAAAACAATTAGCTACCGATTCTGCCAAACTGGTGCGAACCGGCTGAATCCCACCACTGAAACTGGGCCAGGATTGTTGTCTTCTTGGTGTCTTTTTCACAACTTCCCCAATTATAATTAAGTTTGGCTTCCTGGATTGTGCCACAAAGGGTGTATGGCTGAAACCTTGTTGAGTTGACCCAATTCTGCAAGGAAAGACTATCTACAGAAGCAACTTGTGCAGAAATGCTCTTCTGAAACAAAATTTTCTCCTGAATTACAGCACTTACAGGTCTTAAGAAATAAATGACAATTAAATCAATTTCTTCCCAGGACAGTTTGCTTTCATGCTATCTACTTGGAAGCATCTAAAACTGATGCTGGCCAAAGGAGAAGTGACAACTATTGTCAGTGTATTTAGAAAACTTTTATGAATGAAAAAAAACATTGTTCTCCTCCTTATCCATTCAAAAGGTGATCCATGTAAGTGTTTGCGTTTTTTAAGCAAGATAGGGTGATGACTCCCCCAGCTGCTTTCCCAGTTATCTCTCCAGATGTCAGCTGGGAGGAAGATGAACCATTTCCAGGCACATCTGGAGGGGAGTTAATGGTTCCAAGCAGCCGTCTGAGAGGGAGATGGCTCAAACACAGCTGCAGCAGGACAGTCTTGAGGCTTCAGGTGGGGAAAGCATGTAGCTGCAGCCGGTCAGTGATGCGGAAGAGGAACTGCCTGCTGCACCTGATCCAAGAACACATAGGGCAGAGAAAAGGCAGGAGCAGAGAAGGTCAGCCAGATTACTTGCGAGGAGAAAGCCTTACCCTTCTTGATTGGCTGAACCAGAAGCTGGTCATTTAGCACAGCAGACAGATGGAGGTAATGCTGGGAACAATGTGTTCATTTCTTAGCTGTGTGTTTTCCAGTCATTGCAATTTTTGCCTTGCTTTAGGACAGTGGTGGCGAACCTATGGCACGGGTGCCAGAGGCGGCACTCAGAGCCCTCTCTGTGGGCACGCGCGCTGTCGCCCCAGTCCTAGGCCTTCAGCTGGGTTTTATAAAACCTTTTCGCTTTAGGCCTCCGCCGCCGTGTGCAAAAAAAAAAAGGTTCAATCAGTCAATTTCAACTTCTCGCGGGAAAAAAAAAAGATCTTGCAAAGTTGGAATTGATTGATTGAACTTTTTAGTCCCACCCAGTCTGCCGTTACCACCGTGGCCACACCCAGACAATGGGCCACACCCAGTCAATGGCCACACCCACCCGGCACTCGACCATGCATAAGTGGATTTTGGGTTGCAGTTTGGGCACTCGGTCTCTAAAAGGTTCGCCATCACTGCTTTAGGATGATACCGTGCCTTGATTTGGACTGTGCCTTGTGAACTTTGAACTTTTCTTGCCTCATGACTCCTCTTGTATTATGGATTTAATTTTGACTGGTGGGTTTATTTTGATTGGTAAGTCTTCAAATGCCTTGTGGACTCATTGACCATTGCTCTATGAACCAGCATTGGTCTGATTGTGGTTGGACTTAATTGGGACAGTTCTGGGTTTTTGTGAAGGGCGTTGCGGGGGAATATTAATAAACCCACTAAACCGCAGTTATGTGTGTGAGAGTGTGTGTGAGTAGGACAGCACAGTTACAAACTAATCTAGTCAGAAGAGGGTGAGTGTGAGGAATTGTAAGTTATTTTCCATCAAGGTTAGTAGTCATTCAGAGTAAGCCTTTGATCCATCTCCAGTCTTGGACACTGGAATAATAATAATAATAATAATAATAATAATAATAATAATAATAATAATAATAATAATAATAATAATAATAATAATAATAATAATAATAATAATAATAAAGTTGGAAGGGACCTTGGAGGTCATCTAGTCCAACCCCCTGCTCAGGCAGGAAACCCTATACCATTTCAGACAAATGGCTGTCCAGTCTCTTCTTAAAAAC
>NW_015386690.1:31817-60621 GCF_001527695.2 Protobothrops mucrosquamatus
AGTTGCTTCTCTCCTTGATCAGTTTCCATCCATTGCTTCTCGTCCTGCCTTCAGGTGCCTTGGAGAATAGCTTGACTTACATGCACATCTGGATCCTGAATAAGAAGAAGATGTCATGAGAACATCTGCAAATCATTTTGGGGATCAGAAGGGAGATCAGTCCTAATTCCAAGCAGCCCTGGGTTACTGTTGGGCTGAACCAATCTTCTTTCTCTGATGTATTGTCCAAACAGGATAGGAGGTGGATGAAGAAAATGTTGACTTCTTCATGTTTTCAACATAGAGATAATGTTACAGAGTGGCCCCATCATAACTGGGTTCACTCTAGGAACATCACCTCTCTTTCTTTTAATGCCTTTGCAGCTGCTGGAAGGAGGTGAGAAGCTATTCTATAAAATTCCATGAGAGAAGTAAAAACTCTTTGGGGATGTCTTTGAACATGGAGCTATCTCCATAGCCACCTTCAAGGGAAGTGTCTGGAGAAACCTGAGCAAAGCTGGGGAAAAAAAAAAGACAACCATCATTCAGAAAAGAATCTTTTCTTGTTCACAAGAATTAATTGTTGTAGACAAGTTGACACATGGAATGACCTTTCTTAGCCCCATTTGGCTTAAACACAACCAGAATTAGAGTGCCTACAAGAACTACTCCACTTACAATAACATATTTGAAGTATCTTGGTCTAACTCAAACCATCAAGTTTTAACTTCTATTTGATTTTAATACAATGAATGAAAAGGGATGAACTGGTGCCCATTTGAAACATGCAATTAAAAGAAGAATGGAGATCTGGAAATTAATTTCTTCGCTCTACTTTTAGGAATGGACTAATGGCAAATAGGACCACAATAAAGGAATTCATACTGTTGGGGTTGACTGACAATCCCCAAGTTGCTGTTGGCCTTTTTCTCCTCCTGCTTGGGATTTATCTTTTGACATTAATAGGAAACATGTTGATTGTTATTATCACACTGCTGAATGTTCAGCTCTGTACCCCAATGTATTTCTTCCTGCGACATGTGGCATTGGCAGACATAGGATCCCCAACTACCGTAATTCCCAAAACACTGGTCAACATAGCCACTGGAAGTAAGAGCATCTCTGTAGCTGGTTGCTTCATACAGTTATTTCTAAATTTTGCCTTTGGCACCACTGAGTTCCTTCTAGTGGCCACAATGTCTGTTGATCGCTACATAGCTATCTGTAAACCTCTTCACTACACAACCATCATGAATCCCCGAATCTGCTCATTGCTGGTAATTTGTTGCTGGGCTGGGGGAATATCACTAATTCTAGTTCCATCCATTCCTTTATTTCTGATGCCGTTTTGTGGTCCTAACGTCATGAATCACTTCTTGTGTGACAATGGACCCCTAATGAAGCTGGTCTGTGTTAACAGCAGCTCCCTAGAAATGACTTATTTTGTGGTTGCCGTATTCTCTCTGCTTGGGACCTTAAGTGTCAACATTGTCTCCTATGTCAAAATCATTTCCACCATTTTGCGCATCCCCTCAACTACCGGGAGAAAGAAGACCTTCTCCACTTGTACTTCTCACATGATTGTGGTCACGATGGCTTACGGTACTTGTATTTTCCTGTACATGAAACCAAAGGATGCCAATGAATCCATCTTCAACAAAATGATGACTCTTCTGAGTACTGTCGTGATTCCTTTCCTGGTCCCAATCATATACTGTTTGAGGAACAAACAGGTGCAAGATGCTTTGAGGACTGAACTGAGACAATGGATTGGGTTTTGCAAGAAATTGAGATGATTGGCTATTGATATAGCACTGAATAAGCAGGGGCTGGGATGTGTGTCTCTCTCCGATTATATCTGCGCAGTCTGTCAGGTCAGCAGAGAAGGCATGTTGTGGGTTCCATTTGCCAGGAAATTACATATGGCACATACCAGGAGGCAGGTCTTCTTTGGTATGGAGTCCATCTTGTGTAAACCTTTGCTCCACTCCTCTCCTTAGCTACCCGTTCTGCCGAAGTGGTGCGAACTGGCTGAATCCCACCACTGCCTACGTCCAACCCTTGAATCCCATTGACCCTTATCTAATTCTAAGCAATTAGTTGAGGAGATTCCTGTGCACAGGCTGTTTAGCAATCAATCAGTTTAATTGGACCTTCCTGTGTGGGCCTGTCAGAAATACACTTTCAGGCTTGCAATTATTCTGCTAATGTAACCTTACAATAAAGTGGAATTAGTTCATGGGCATGCTAATTATCTGAACTAGCTCTCAAGGCTGACAGCTGTTAAATTCATGAGGGTTATCATACAGGGAGTCCTCTGCTTACGGCCACAACTGAGTCCAACATTTATGTCATTAAGTGAGACATTGGTTAAGTGAGTTTTGCCCCATTTTATAACCTTTTTGCCACAGTTGTTAAGTGAATCACTACAGTTGTTAAGTTAGTAACAAGATTGTTAAGTGAATCTGGCTTCCCCCATTAACTTTGCTTGTCAGACGGTCGCAAAAGGAGATCACATGACTTCAGGATACTGCAACCATCCATATATCCCTAAGAATATCCCCAAGATATTCAAAAAACCATCACAAATATGAACCAGTGGCCAATTTGGATCACGTGACCACGGGAATGCTGCAATGTTTGTAAGTGTGAAGGGGAAAAAAAGGTTATATCACTTTTTTTTCTGTGGTGTTGTAACTTCAAATGGTCACTAAATGAACTGTTGTAAGTTTTTAAAAAAAGACTGGACAGCCATTTGTCTGAAATGGTATAGGGTTTCCTGCCTGAGCAGGGGGTTGGACTAGATGACCTCCAAGGTCCCTTCCAACTTTATGGTTATGGTTATGTGGAGGACTGCCTGTATTCACTTTTTTTTTTTTAAAACAAAATAGCTCGACAATATGTAACGTTGCAATCGTAGATGGTATAAAGACACTATGGAAAAAAAGAGTGAATCTTAAAGTGACAAAATGGAGCACCTATTAAATAAATGGAAAATTATCATTTCAACCTTGTTTGAATATTTTAATGACATTTGCATTAAACTGAATATCATGTATGGGTTGTTTTTCCTTCCCAGGCTCCTTTCTTGGAAAGCTCTGGAACATGGCTTACACATTCAGACTGGGAAAAAATGTTAGAGCATGCACAGTCTTATTGCGTGAGATAACCCAGGAGTAAACACAGTAAACAGTGGTCTATATTAAATGGTGGTTTATCTTACACTATCTACAATATCATACACCAGGAACAATATACATATACCTGCCAATACAGCAGGATCCAACACACCACAGTTACAGCAGGAAATGGAAGAAAGAGAACACATCAGTGGAGACTTCCCTTTATACAAAGGCTCTTAAAGAGACACAGACCCTGCTGAGTCATTCGCATCTTTACATCTTACATTACATAAGCTGGTTAGCTGTTAAATCATTACCTTGACAAAAAAAAAAAAGAATGGGATGCCACTGTTTTAAATTCTGGCTTTCCCTACAAACCTGACCAGAACTATGAAGAATTTCTGTACCTTCTGAACTGTGGAGGTTTGAGCCTGTTCAAAGAGCTTTTGCAGAATTGTCTTCACCAGGTCATTCCTCAGGGTGTACACAAAAGGACTCAGGAATGGGTTCACTATGCTGCTGAGTAGAGCCGGGATTTTGCGAGCCCCCAAAGTTGATTGCTTAGATGGGATCACGTACAGTAAGATGGAGACACTAGAAGCCATCAAGAACAATGTGAGATGAGATACACATGTGTTGAAGGCCTTCTTCCTCCCAGAGTCAGTGGGGATAACCAAAATAGCAGAGACAATGTAAATATAAGAGACTAAGGTCAGGATCAAAGAACAAACAATGACAATTGATGATAACACAAATAGGATTATTTGTATCGAACTGGTGTCTGTACAAGATAACTTCAGTAGAGGTTCACTGTCACAGAAGAAGTGATCAATGACATTGGAGTGGTAATAGGAGAACCTGGTGACCATGATGGTTGGATAGAGGACAAAGCCAAACCCAGCCAACCAACAAGCCACTACCATTTGAATGCAAAAACAGTCATTCATGATCACCGGATAATGTAAGGGGTTACAGATGGCCACATAGCGGTCATAGGACATACATGTCAAGAGGAAGTATTCCACTGTGCCCAGGAAGAAGTAGAAATAGGATTGGGCCATGCAGCTAGCAAAGGAGATGGTCTTGATTCCAGAGAGGAGATTCCTCAACAAACTGGGAGTAGTCACTGTTGAAAAAAAAAGGTCTAGGACAGAAAGATTGCCAAGGAAGAAATACATTGGTGTATGGAGACAACTGTCAGTAATGGTGATGAACAGAATAGTGAAGTTACCAAATATTGTTGACACATACACCACCATCAGCATTGTGGCCAAGAATATCTCTGCTTTTTGCCCAATCAGAAAGCCCAAGAGGATGAATTCTTTGTAATTGGTGTGGTTTCCCATTTCTAATCAGAATAACAAAATAACATAGTTGGAAGGGACCTTGGAAGTCTTCTAGTCCAACCACCTGCTCAAGCAGGAGACCCTATAACATTCCAGACAAGTGGCTGTCCAGTCTCTTCTTAAAAGCCTCCAGTGATGGAGCACCCACGACTTCTGAAGGGAAGCAGTTCCACTGGTTAATTATCCTCACTGTTAGAAAAATTCTTCTCAGTTCTAGGTTGCTTCTCTCCTTGATTTGTTTTCATCCATTGCTTCTTGTCCTGCCTTCTGGTGCTTTGGAAAATAAGTTAATCCCCTCTTCTTTGTGTCAGCCACTCAAATATTGGAACACTGCTGATCTCACAAAGAAAAGAAAAAGAAGAGTTGGCTTCAGAGAAAGAGGCTTTCTTTTCCAAGAAAGAAGCATGATTCAACAATAACAGTCTACTTCTTCCCTTGTTTGACATTCAAAAACTTTCTTCTCCCATTCCTTTTATACATGCTTTGGCCCATGATGATGATGATGATGATGATGATAATAATAATAATAATAATAATAATAATAATAATAATAATAATAATAATAATAATAATAATAATAATAATAATAATAATAATAATAATAATAATAATAATAATAATAATAATAAAAATAAAAAAAAGTTGGAAGGGACCTTGGAGGTCATCTAGTTTAACCCCCTGCTCAGGCAGGTAACCCTATACCATTTCGGACAAATGGCTGTCCAGTCTCTTCTTAAAAACTTCCAGTGTTGGAGCATTCACCGCTTCTGGAGACAGGTTGTTCCACTGGTTAATTGTTCTCACTGTCAGGAAGTTTCTCCTTAGTTCTAGGTTGCTTCTCTCCTTGGTTAGTTTCCATCCATTGCTTCTTGTCCTGCCTTCAGGTGCTTTGGAGAATAGCTTGACACCCTCTTCTTTGTGGCAGCCCCTGAGATATTGGAAGACTACTATCATGTCCCCCCTCATCCTTCTCTTCGTTAAACTAGACATACCCAATTCCAGCAACCATTCCTTATATGTTTTAGCCTCCAGTCCCCTAATCATCTTTGTTGCTCTTCTCTGCACTCTTTCTAGAGTCTCAGCATCTTTTGTACATCGTGGTGACCAAAACTGGATGCAGTATTCCAAGTGTGGCCTTACTAAGGCACTGTAAAGTGGTATTAACACTTCAGGTGATTATACAAAGCCATTATACAAAGCCATCTCATTGGGGATAGTCCTAGAAAAGGGCTGAGCTCACCCAACTGCTAGACTAGGCTAAATTGGAGTTGAACAGTTCACCAATTAAAATCAAAATGTGCTGTGGGAGTCTAGGATATGTCTTATCTGCCTGTATGAATCAATTCTTCGAGCATAAACTGATTCATTCACTGAAGAAATTAACTTATCTGAACCCAGGAATTCTGGCTTGTTAAGCCAGAAGTCAGCATCCTGTGCAAAAGAAATATTTTGAGAAAGGATTGTTTTTTGTATTCTCATCTCTGCCTATCTAGACAGATTTCACACATGTTCTTGCAGGTAGCTGTTACCGTAGATTTGAATTTTAACAATGCTACTGTAATTTTTGGATTTTGTTTTAAAAATGTAAGTACTAAATTCCAAAGGTTGTTTCTTCCTTCATTGCTTTCTGATCCTAAACTACCTTCACAATAAGAGATCAGTTATGCCCTCTTTCCTTCAAATAATAAAACAAAAGTCTGCAGCCAAGCTAACAAACAATCTTCCAGCCAAAGTTTCTTCGCGTGGTTTCACTGTTTAGCTCTTTCTCCCCTCTCCCGTTTTGATCCTTGTGTTCAACTAAAGTTCTTCTTAGATTAGACCTACAATAGTTTCATTTAGGAACTGATGGACATAAAAGTAGATCCACCTTTTCTATTACCCTAAAATAAAATGTAAACATATATGGACATTTACAGGTTTTGGTTTAGCAGCTAGGTTTGGGTTGATGTAAGTTTCATATTTTAGCCTTTAAAAGATTTTCCTTCCTTCCTTCCTTCCTTCCTTCCTTCCTTCCTTCCTTCCTTCCTTCCTTCCTTCCTTCCTCCCTCCCTCCCTTCTTTCCTTCTTTCCTTCCTTCCTTCCTCCCTCCCTTCTTTCCTTCCTTCTTTCTTTCCTTCCTTTCTTCCTATAGCTATATACCCCAAGCACCTTTGCATAGACTTGCAATATTTTCCATATATTCACAAAACCATAAAACCATTCTATTCAAGCCTTCCATTCTCCCTCCCTCCCTCTCTTTCTCCCTCTCTCCCTCCCTTCCTCCCTCCCTCCCTCCCTAGCATAGCCATGTCATTCGACTTCAGGTATGACTTATACTGTATGTTCTTCAGAGAGTGATATTAAAATTATTAGACAACTTTCCAAGAGCCTTGGAAAAAACAACTAGAAAGGAGGAGAGGTATATTAGTGCTTAATATGCTTAATATAAAAAGGGGGAAAAAGAATATTCAAATCAACCCCATACACTAAGCCACATGGACCAGTATTGGTGATAGTACAAGTAACAATGCAATGATTCACATGAACACAGGTGATGGTGTGCAGAAAATAGTAGCTATCACCTCCCTTAGCCAAAGTATATTTCTAAACACAGAGCTTTGCTCACTCAAGTTCTCCATACCAAGAAGATATTATTGATGATTGAAAGAAGAGGAAGGAATATTGATATCCATGCACAAACTCTGAAGCCATACTAGATGAAATACCATCTCTCATACCTGCCCCTTCTCCATTCATTCCATGTTTGAGGGCAAAGAAAGCCATCATTTGAGGCTTACCAACCTTTACCAGCTGTTGGCTCATATTTTAGATCTTCATGGTGGCCTGCTGTGCTGTAGAGTCTCTTGGAAGAAGAAATTGACACTGTCACACAACCATATACAAATCCAGGCATTTTGTCTCCATTTCATTGACTCAAAACCATGAAGTGAGATTCATGAAAATCTATAAAACTGAGGGAACATCATTAAAAGCAAGGAGTGGACTGCTAATGTCACTTGAAGCCCCCAAAACAGACTATCAGATAGTCTAAGACTATACACTTGATAGCTTTTTGATACTCTTCTGTGGTAACAAGATCTTCCTTCTCCTCTTCATTCTGTGAGATGTGGTGTTCATTTTTCTTTATTCCATCATCACAATTCCCCTATATCTTTTTCTTCGGAGGCCACCTCACAGAGTTCAAAAAGATTTAGTTCCCCATGTGGGATAAGGGAAGTATATGTAATTAGTTTCACATTATCTTCTCAAATCATCAGGCAATGAACACAGAGCCCAGATAGTCAAAATGATGTAATCAAAAGCCAGTTCTCTATGGTACTAGAGAACATGACACTAGACATGTTTGGAATCATAATACTTTCTGCTTGCAATTTGCCTTGCTAATCAGTTTTTGTAACTGTGTGTTTTTAAGAAGCAAAAGCAATGGTTTTTCTACCCATTTGTTTCCCATTGAGATATAAATAGGATTGTGTATGTGAAAATTAGGTGAAATAGGAAATAGTAGGGAGAGAAAGGGATGTATGAGAGAAGTGCCAAGCTATTAAAATAGAGATGTTTGATAGATAGATAGATAGATAGATAGATAGATAGATAGATAGATAGATAGATAGATAGATAGATAGATAGATAGATAGATAGATAGATAGATAGATAGATAGATAGATAGATAGATTATTCTTATTTAAAATATGAAGGACTTTTTAACAACTTTCAGTCAGCATTCAAAAAAATTCCCTGTATTAACTGTACAAGAAAGAAGCTTGTACAGTTTCTTTCTGTCCAATTATTAGTGAGAAAGGATAGTTTTATTTTGTACTTTTAAAAAAATTCTTTCTCAAAACCTATTGGGTTTACTTCCATGGGAGAATATAACCCATCGCCCTAGGGATCCAATTAGAAACAATAGTACCTAGAAGCCAAGATGTTGCTATATTATGCTTTCCTGAAATGAAACTATTGTATTTACCATTCCTCAAAGTCCATTTATTAAAACTAAATCTAGTGGATCTTAAATTTCTAATAGGATATATGGCTTCCATGAAAAGGTTTCAAATTTGGCCCCAACTTCTCCAACAGGATTAAAATTCCATACCATCACCAATTTCACTCTCAAAACCCTTTAAAACAGTCAACTCACATGACTATGCTATACTGTGACTGTTGGAACCTCAAGAACTAGTCATAGGTATCACTTGTTCAACACCATTGCAAGTTCAAACAGTTGTCAAACAAATGGGCATTTAAAAAGGACCATTTGTGTTTTCTACTAACCAAGACATATAGGGTTTCCTGCCTGAGCAGGGGGTTAGACTAGAAGACCTCTAAGGTCTCTTCAACTCTATTATTCTGTTGTTCTGTTATTTATGACTGGTGCACCATTCCCATGTTTATGTGATTGCAATTTGGATGCTTGGCAACAAGCTCACATTTATGACCGATTGAAGTTCCTGTGGTCACTTGAATTCAATTAGCAACCTTTCTTGCTAGTTTCCAAAAAACTAAACTAAACTAAACTAAACTAAACTAAACTAAACTAAACTAAACTAAACTAAACTAAACTAAACTAAACTAAACTAAACTAAACTAAACTAAATAAAACCCACATCCATTTGGAAGAATGGGTTCACACTTACAATCATGTTGCTTACTTAACAACTGTAGGTTTGCTTAATCAGCATTGTATAAATGGTTGCAAAATTGGTGCCATTTGACTTAAAATCACGTTTCTTACGATATAAATTCTGTCCCAATTGTGATCATATGTCGAGAAACTACCAATATGTTATTGCTGAACCCTTTTTCTTATTACTTTTTTGCTCTTTAAAATTAAGTGAAATCCTATATACTCGGGAAGATCCTATAGGTATCTTTGAGTGCTCCCCTTTTTCAGAGTTAGAAATGTTTTCCCTCTATCTTTATAATATGTGGAGAAATTATAGGACACACAGTCACTTGGTTGGCGTTTAAACAATGAAACAAATGGAGATTGATTGACTGATTTAATGATTTGTCCAATTGAAATGCCCACCCATCTATCACAAAAAAATAAAACTTCTGGGTGGTGACAAAATAGCAATAACAATAGATTTATACAGTGCTTTTTTTGTAAAAATAAAAGGTGCCGGAACTCACACATGTCATACAACCCGCCTTGCCTACCCTACAAGGTTCCATCCAAAAAAGGTGCCGGAACTCCGTTCTGGGCATTCTATGACAAAAAAAAGCCCTGGATTTATATACCCTTTCACAGTGCTTTATACCCCTCTCTAAGTGGTTTAAAGAGTCAGCCTATTGCCCCCAACAATCTGGGTCCTCATTTTATCAACCTAGGAAGGATGGAAGAGTGAATCAACCTTGAGCCAGTGAGAATCAAACTGCCAAACTGCTGGCAGCCGGCAGTCAGCAGAAGTAGCCTGCAGTACCGCATTCTAACCACTGCATCACCACGCACCAAAATAATAATCTATTTAAAACAAAAGAAACTGAATGGGATCCAATACAATCAAAATCTACTTCTGCCAGGCCTGAGGAACCAAGAATGACACAAGGAATAAGTTCACAGTAATTTCTTTATTGTTGCTCGTTTATAGACAGGAATCTTAAAAGCAGCCTGGTTTTAAATGTAGGAAAAACAAAAGAGATTATTGTCGATTTCAGAAAAGGCAGTCACAGCCATATATCTCTGTGTATTATTAATTCAACTGTGGAGGTAGTTAGTATTAAGTTTCTGGATGTGCAGTTGATGAGCAGGTTAGCTTGGTCACTCAACAGTGAGACATTGATGAAATGGACACAGCAACACCTGCATTTTCTGTGTCGTATGAGAAGAACACATCTTCCTTCACCTATCCTTACCACTTTTTATAGAGAGACAATTGAAACCATCCTGTCGTATTGTATTACTGTGTGGTTTGGACAGGAAGGCTGTGCAGAGAGTGGTGAGGACAGCAGAAAAGATTGTTGGAAGTTCCTTCTATCCAGGACATGGCATATAAGCAATGCTTGTCCAGGATCTGCAATATTGGTCTGGGATGCTACACATCCTCACCTTGACCGATTTTCTTTGTTATCTTGTGGGAGGAAGCTTTGTGGTATCTGAAGCAGAACAATTAGATTCTGTAATAGCTTTATATCATATATTATCAACCTTGTTAAATCTCAAGACTCTTTTTTCCATTATGTATTCAAAATGGAATGTGTTTGTGTGTGTGTGTGTGTGTGTGTGTGTGTGTGTGTGTACAGTATATGGCATATGTATATACATGGCATATGTATATGTATGTGCATGTGTGTGTATGGTATATAAAATAATTTCTTCTAAGAAGAAATTTCCTGACAGTTAAAACAATCAATCAGTGGAACAACCTGCTTCTAGAAGTTGTGAATGCTCCAACACTGGAACTTTTAAAGAAGAGATTGGACAACCATTTGTCTGAAATGGTATTGGGCTTCCTGCCTGAGCAGGGGGTTGGACTAGATGATTTTTAAGGTCCCTTCCAACTCTGTAATTTTATTCTATTCTATTCTATTCTATTCTATATATACGGTATATTCTTTTGGGAGTGGGCATCAGAATTTCATTTTTTTAATGTGTGCCAGTGTGTTCACAGAAAAAAAGCCAGATGTGATGTCTCCCCTGGACATTTCCCCAGTTATCTTTTCAGGGGTCAGCTCAGAGGAAGATGAACCATTTCCAGGCACATCTGGAGGGCAGTTGGGCAATGGCTCCAAGCAGCTGTCTAAGAGGGATTTGGCTGAAGCACAGCTGCAGCAGGACAGCCCTGAGGCTTCAGGTGGGGAAAGCATGCAGCTGCAGCCAATCAGTGATGAGGAAGAGGAACTGCCTACTGCACCTGATCCAAGAACACGTAGGGGAGAGAAAAGGCAGGAGCAGAGAAGGTCAGCCAGATTACGCATGAGGAGAAAGCCCTTCTTGAATGGCTGCACTAGAAGCTGGCTATTTAACACAGCAGAGAGAGGGAAGCGATGCTGGGAACATGTTCATTTCCTAGCTTATGTGATCGTGGGGTGTGTGTATGTATGTGTGTTTGCGATGCAACATTTTACAATGGTCACAAATGCTTTACAGGCCATAAAGCAACTTTTTCCACTGTTGTAACTTCAAACGGTCATTAAGCCATCATTAGTCATTAAGTGAGGACTACCTATACTACTTAACCCAGTTTATACATTATAAGAAATGTATGCAAAAAGGTATATATTCCTTTCCCTTTTTAAAGGTGAAATTCTAAAGTAATGTGGACACACAAAAGAAGGAACTGGAAGTTAGGAAAAAAAAATGTGAACCAGAATGAACCTTGAGCAATGTGAGGGTTTTTTTTTTTCTTAATACATTTCATCAAACCCAACCATCTTTATTTTCAGAAAGTAATTAATAATAGAGGGAAAACCTATCCCCAGATTCCTTCATCATTTCTGAACCAAGTTGGAAGAATGGCAAGGGATGATTGGGGCGAGGGGGAGATAAACACTTTTAACAAGTTTTATTTTTATTTCTCTCTCTCTCTCTTGTTAATATTCTGCCTTTACACTGTATGTTGATTTCCTTCTTGGAGGTGGTGCTCAAAGCCTTCTATGGTTCACTGCAATTAGCAATTTATTTTCTGAATTAAAAGTGGGTCTTTCTGCTCTCCCAGCAGTCCTTGTTATTCCTTTTTCAAGTGCAATAAAAAAAAATGTGCCTCAAGATCCAACTAAATGCTAGGTCAGGTGGGAAAACAAGAAAGGTCACAGTCTTGTCAGAAATAAAAAAGATTTCATGGACATTTACTAATTTACTGAATATAGGAAATTCTGGGAGTCTATGCAGAGTTGCTTGGATATATAACTATAAAGAGGGAGGGAGGGAGGGAGGGAGGGAGGGAGGAAGGAAAGAAAGAAAGAAAGAAAGAAAGAAAGAAAGAAAGAAAGAAAGAAAGAAAGAAAGAAAGAAAGAAAGAAAGGAAAGGAAAGGAAGATGTGAATGAGAGGGAGGGAGGGAGGAAGATGTGAATATGGAGGAGGAGGGAGGGAGGGAGGAGGAAGGAAGGAAGGAAGGAAGGAAGGAAGGAAGGAAGGAAGGAAGGAAGGAAGGAAGGAAGGAAGGAAGGAAGGAAGGGTGTGAATGAGAAGGAGGGAGGGAGGGATGGAGGGGAGGAAGAAAGAACATATAAAAGCTACCTTTCTGGAAATGCACTATGGTTTACACCTGGTAGGAAAATTATGTTTTCAAGGATCATCCAAAAAGTCCAGGTGGTGGCCACAGTGGTGCATTTGAAGCTCCGCCTCTTTTGATGTGTGTTTGATTGCACCATCATGGTCATCATCGCAACATTTTTTTTACCAGACCCTGCAAACATCTATGCAAGGTTCACACTGCAAAGACAGCATTTCCATTTTTGGAGTCTCCACATACTGTACTGCTGGGAAAGTCTTCAAAATTTGAAATGCAAAATTTGAAGAGCCTGGAGCTCTCCAGATTTTTGTTACTCTACCATTCCCAACATCTGAAATTCTTGGGAGGTGTCATTCGGCAGCATCCGAACCACAGAGACCTTTGGCTGGGAAGAAGATTGGTTGAGCAGTAACCAATCGATTGCATCAAGAGATCCCTAAATCTTGAAGGAGCCACTTATCAAAACAACAACCCATTCCCAGTCGCACAACATATTCCTCGACTGAGCTGAATGAGAAAATGTTGGACCACACACCAATTGAGATGCGTTTGCCTGGTGTTTCATTTTATTCTCACTGGTTAAGGCTGAGGTAGGGCAATGTGTTCCCTTGTTCCCTGATCTCACCATCAGCCACGTATCGGAGAGGGGGAGGGGGAGGGGGACCCCTGCGATGGTCCCTTGGAACCACGTACCATGTAGGAGGAGGGAGGTCTTCTTCTGCCACCATGGATGAAACCAGAGTTCCCATCAGGCGATGGTAACGGTGGTTTTCTTCCCGTTCTCCTCCATCTCCAGAAATCCACAATGTCCAAGAAGACAAAGGTGGACAGGATCTCTGGGCAGCCCGACGTAGTCTTGCCCCTCTCTGTCCCCAGGCCGATGGCACCTCCTTTGGAATGGGGTCCAAATCTTGGTACAGTATCTCCCTGGAGGTAAGTGGTGTCTCTTTGGACTGGAACACAAAGACAGAAGGGAAGAATGTTTTGGAGGCCAACCAGTTGCTAAGATCATGTTGGATGAGTTCTTCTAACCTCAGTTTGAATTGGGGGAATTAGATTGGCGTTTCAATGGAAGTGGAAGAATAGAGCTCTATTTCTTAGGGAAAGGTCAAAAATCTTCCACTTCTAAATCTGTAAGAACAGTCTCCTGGGATCCCATACATTTGTGGGGTTTGTGTCAGTCATAGGATCCTTTGTAAGCTGTTCTGCTTGTAGTGCAGATTTCTTCTTATTCTAGCACCAGACTTGGAAGATGTTAGAGAGGAGGAGGAGGAGGAGGAGGAGGAGGAGGAGGAAGAAGACGACGACAAGGACAAGGAGGAGGAGATGGAGGAGAAAGAAGAGGACGAGATGGAGAAGAAGAGAGGAGGGGGAGGAGAAAGAGGAAGAGGAGGAGGAGGGAGGAAGAGAAGGACATAGAGGAGGAGGGGGGAGGAGAAAGAGGAGGAGAAAGAGGAGGAGGACATGGAAAAGGAGGAAGGGGAAGAAAAGAAGAGGGAAGGATGGGGAGGAGGGGGGAAGAAGGAGGAAGAAATGGAGGAGGAAGAGGAGGGGAGAAAGAGGAAGTGGAAGAGGAAAAAGAGGAGGAGGACATGGGGAGGAAGAGGAGGAGCAGGAGGGGAGGAGGAGGAGAGGGAAAGAAGGAGGAGGAAGAGATGGAGGAGGAAGAGGAGGAGGGGACGAAGAGGAGGTGGAGGAAAGGAAGGCAAAGGAGATGGAGGAAGAGGGGAAAGGAAAGAGGGGAAGGAAAAAGAGGAGGTGCAGGAGGGGAGGAGGAGGGGAGGGAAAGAAGGAGGAAGAGATGGAGGAAGAGGAGGAGGGGATGAAGAGGAGGTGGAGGAAAGGAAGGCGGAGGAGATGGAGAAAGAGGGGGAAGGAAAGAGGGGAAGGAAAAAGAGGAGGAGGAGGAAGAGGACGGGGGACAAAGAGGAGGAGAAAAGGAGGAGGAACAGATGAAAGAGGAAGAGGAGGAAAATAAGGAGGAGGAGGAAGAGATGGAAGATGAAGAGGAGGTGGAGGTGGAGGAAGAGGGGGAAGGACGAAAGAGGAAGGTAGGAGGGGGAAGAGGAAGAGGAGGAGAAAAGGAAGAGAAAGAGGAAGAAGAATGTAATGGTGACCTGGCCTTCCTTGAATCTCTCTTCCTACTTGTGCAAGGAGAAGTAACCAAAACAGGATATCACACTAGAAAGGAAAATTGTTAGGAACATGCCACTAAGAACTTAAACCAAGAATTTCGTAAACAAGGGCAGAACAAACAGGAAACATTTCGTTCCATTTATTTTATGGCCACTTAGTAATTGCCTCTGTCCCAAAGAACTCTGAGTGATGTACAAATGCAAAACATGATAAACACACTTGGCTACAGTACTGGTGGACTCCTCCTCCAAGGAGGTTTTCAGACGTGAGATGGCTGGCCATGATTGGATTAGTGGAACAAAGCAAGAGGTTGGATCAGATGAGCTAGCTAGCAGATCCCATCCAACTTCCATGTTTTCTGATTCTAATTAGAAGACCGAAGTTTTGTGGATGGCTAGAGGTGACCCATGGTGGAGCCTGGTGGAGTCAGTTTGGAGAAGACATATGAAACCAGCCACATCTAAAGCCTTACTGAGCCAATGAATAAACAGGGGAAGTTTTCAAGTTTTCTGTTAAAACAGTCCTACCCCTTCAAGATCGGTCTTTCTTCTTGCAAGATCCAGAAATGAATAAGCTCCCCCCCCCCAATTCTCACTGATACTCACTGCCCATTGGCCTCTCCGGAAGAACTTCAGTCGTCCTGGAGCTTGAGATCCCTTCGTCTGTTCTTCTGGTTTGAGTTCTTCGTCCTCCATTGCCTCTGACTTCCTCCCAGAGATCCAGTTCCCCATTCCAGGGGGGCTTACCGCCCCTTGATAGGAGATGCCCTTCTCCCCTCTTTCTCCTCTTTTAACCCAGGTTGCTAGTCTCCACCGCAGCTGAGGAAGTGTGGTGGGATGAGGCCATTGTGACCTCATGAAACTGCCACCAAGGAGACCGTGAGATCAAGTAACCTTCAGGTCAACCCATCTTGATGTTCAGAAATATTTTAACGCTTCCTAATTCACATCATTCTTGGTGGAGCAGAATCCTGATTTGAGACCTAGGAGTGTGATAGCCAAGTTGGGGGGGTTCACTGGGATAGGCCTCAAAAGTCAAGATGACTGCAGCAATGCACAATCACATCATAGACACTCTCTTTTCTTTCTTTCTTTCTTTCTTTCTTTCTTTCTTTCTTTCTTTCTTTCTTTCTTTTTCTTTCTTTCCCTCTTTCTTTCCTTCTTTCCTTCCTTCCTTCCTTTCTCACTTTCTTCCTTTTTCTGTTTCTCCGTCCTTGGAAAAGCAAGTTCTTTCTTTCTTTCTTTCTTTCTTTCTTTCCTTCTTTCTTTCTTTCTTTCCTTCTTTCTTTCCTTCTTTCCTTCCTTCCTTTCTCACTTTCTTCCTTTTTCTGTTTCTCCGTCCTTGGAAAAGCAAGCTCTAAGCCAAGGTTAAAACTTCTTTCTTTCTTTCTTTCTTTCTTTCTTTCTTTCTTTCTTTCTTTCTTTCTTTCTTTCTTTCTTTCTTTCTTTCTTTCTTTCTTTCTTTCTTTCTTTCTTTCTTTCTTTCTTTCTTTCTTTCTTTCTTTCCTTCCTTCCTTCCTTCCTTCCTTCCTTCTTTCCTTCCTTCCTTCTTTCTTTCTTTCTTTCTTTCTTTCTTTCTTTCTTTCTTTCTTTCTTTTCTTTTTCTTTCTTTCAACAGATTTTTATGAACTTGGCCCTGAAGTCAAGATTCTAATTCTGTAGGTGTCTATTTGAACCTCAAAGACCTTTCCAGCTGACAATATGTAGATTGTGCCATTATGTATTCTGAAATTAATAATTTTAGAAAGAACGGAAATCCTATTTTTCTTGTAACTCAGTGAAGCAGCAGAGATGAGTGAAAATGTTGTATGTATTTAACACATAGCTGAGGGGGTTGTCCAATATGAACCCACAATATGGGTTTTCATACTTGCAAACCTACTAGGGTTCACCACTAGATGGCAGAAAAGCCCTGGGATTTCTTTATAGAAGCAGTTGTAAGTCATTATGGTCATAAACTGAGTGGGACCCAGTTTAATGGCCATTTTTATGACTGTTGTTCAATGAATCCACGATCATTAAGCAAACACCGCAATACAAGTGTGAACTCATTCTCCCAAATAGGCGGTTTTGCTGGAAACAGGCAAAATAAAGTCACAAATTGTGATCATGTGACTGCAGGACATTGCAATTGGTCACAAAGGTCAGCCAGTTGCCACGCACCCAAATTGTGATCACATGAACATAAGGGGAAAAAGAAGGTAAATCATATTTGACACCTCTTTGGTGAAAATGACACTGTGTTCATCAAAATGGCAGAATGATCATTGCACCATTCTGAAGCAAGTTCCACCACTTGGTTCCACAGGACACAACTCAAAAGCAACACAACTGAACCATATTTTTACAAACTCTTGGGTTCTCCTGTGCCTAAAGACTTCACAAAATGTCTTTTTAAGGAAGGAAGGAAGGAAGGAAGGAAGGAAGGAAGGAAGGAAGGAAGGAAGGAGAAAGAAAGAAAGAAAGAAAGAAAGAAAGAAAGAAAGAAAGAAAGAAAGAAAGAAAGAAAGAAAGAAAGAAAGAAAGAAAGAAAGAAAGAAAGAAAGAGAAAGAGAGAGAGAGAGAGAGAGACAGAGAGAGAGAGAAAGAAAGAGAAAGAAAGAAAAAAGAAACAGATAGAGAAAGAAAGAGAGAGAGAGAAAGAGAAAGAAAGAAAGAAAGAAAGAAAGAAAGAAAGAAAGAAAGAAGAAAGAAAGAAAGAAAGAAAGAAAGAAAGAAGAAAGAAAGAAAGAAAAAAGAGAAAGAAAGAAAGAAAGAAAGAAAGAAAGAAAGAAAAAGGAAGGAAGGAAGGAAGGAAGGAAGGAAGGAAGAAAGGAAGGAAGGAANAGAAAGAAAGAAAGAAAGAAAGAAAGAAAGAAAGAAAGAAGAAAGAAAGAAAGAAAGAAAGAAAGAAAGAAGAAAGAAAGAAAGAAAAAAGAGAAAGAAAGAAAGAAAGAAAGAAAGAAAGAAAGAAAAAGGAAGGAAGGAAGGAAGGAAGGAAGGAAGGAAGGAAGGAAGGAAGGAAGGGAGAGAGAGAGAAAGAAAGAGACACACACACACAGAGAGAAAGAAAGACAGAGAGAGAAAGAAAGAGAGAGAGAGAGAGAGAAAGAGAAAGGAAGGAAGGAAGGAAGGAAGGAAGGAAGGAAGAGAGAGAGAGAGAGAGAGAGAGAAAGGAAGGAAGAAAGAAAGAAAGAAAGAAAGAAAGAAAGAAAGAAAGAAAGAAAGAAAGAAAGAAAGAAAGAAAGAAAGAACTGGAATCAAACTCGCCTGCCACTCCATCTTAGCACTCAGTTCTTTATTGTCCAGCAAAAATGCACAATTTACCGCATTACCCCAAATTAGACTTCCCTCACCCCAAGGACACTCAGAACATCGTCATATTTTTCCACCGACGTTTGATGTCTCTGGAGAATTGGTCCAGCCACCATTCTGCGAACATGACTTCCTGGAGCCAGAGTTGAAATTTCTCCCATTCGTAAGTGTTCTGGAAGTCTTGTGGGGTCAGCTCTAAGAGGGCAGACTCCAGCTTACGGAGCGTCGCTCCCGAAAGACGCAGATTCCGATAACGGAAATTCTCCTTCCAGCTTCTTACTTGCCCCTGTAATGCAATAGCGAGTGGGAGCGTTGGTCAAAAAGATTCACAGGCCAGGAAAAAAAAAAAGTGCTGCCATGCCACCACAACTCCACCCCTGTTGACTTGACCACACCACAGATATGGAATGCTTAAATGATGAAATAAGAGAGGTCATAGCCCACAACTGCATAACAGACTGAGAAGGAAATTCAGAATGAAACTTCCCTAATTTCTCAGGCTGTAAAAAGAGATGGCGGGAAGTTTGCACGTTCAGACATTCAAGATTCTGTTAATGTAGCATTAAGTAAAGTATAGCTAGCTCAGTTGGACATGTTTTCTATCTGGTTCTACCTTGAAAGAGTGACTTGCACATCTGAAAATTTGCACGTACAAATCTGCCATGTCTCTTTACTGGAATGGAATGGAATAGATTATGGAATGGAGAATGGAGTGGAGTGGAGTGGAGTAGAATAACAGAGTTGGAAGGGACCTCGGAGGTCTTCTAGTCCAACCCCCTGCTCAGGCAAGAAACTCTATACCATTTCAGACAAATGGTTGTCTAGTCTCTTCTTAAAAACTTCCAGAAACTCAGTTTCTGAGTTTCTTTCTGTGCATGTTGTACAACTGTGGGCTATGCCCTCTCTTATCTGGTTGTGGCTAGCCTCTCTTCCACCCCACTCATGTCTTCAGGTGATTCCCACATCCCATTATATAATCAAATAATCAAATCCTACAAGCACTTCTCTTATTACATCTTAATCAAGGATTATCAAATTTTGCTGGAAGGAAGAATTAACCAAAATAAAAGTCCCTCTCAATGACACACAGAAAGTCATACACACTGATACACACTGCACTCCCTTCTACTGTGTCCTTCAAATCACAGACAATTCTTTGAGAATTTCACAGAAAATCTGTAGTTTTAATAATAATAATAATAATAATAATAATAATAATAATAATAATAATAATAATAATAATAATAATAATAATAATAATAATAATAATAATAAAGTTGGAAGGGATCTTGGAGGTCATCTAGTCCAACCCCCTATATCATTTCAGACAAATGGCTGTCCAGTCTCTTCTTAAAAACTTCCAGTGTTGGAGCATTCACCGCTTCTGGAGGCAGGTTGTTCCACTGGTTAATTGTTCTAACTGTCAGGAAGTTTCTCCTTAGTTCTAGGTTGCTTCTCTCCTTGATTAGTTTCCACCCGTTGCTTCTTGTCCTGCCTTCAGGCGCTTTGGAGAATAGCCTGACTCCCTCTTCTTTGTGGCAGCCCCTCAAATATTGGAAGACTGCTATCATGTCACCCCTCTTCCTTCTCTTCGTTAAACTAGACATACCCAATTCCAGCAACCGTTCCTTATATGCTTTAGCCTCCAGTCCCCTAATCATCTTTGTTGCTCTTCTCTGTACTGTTTCTAGAGTCTCAACATCTTTTTTACATCGTGGTGACCAAAACTGGATGCAGTATTCCAGGTGTGGCCTTACCAAGGCCTTGTAAAGTGGTATTAATACTTGGATTGTTGGTACTCTCTGAGCTTGGTTGTTTTCTTCCAGATGCTTCATTACCCAAATAGGTAATATCATCATTACCCAAGTTGGGTAATGAAATCTGCAAGAAAACCACCAACCCCAGAGACCACCAAGGACCCTTGGTGACAAACCGTACTCAACGAGTAGTCCTTAGTGGTACTACATCTACATTGAGGGAAGTAAGCAGTGGAATACTACAAGGTTCTGTCTTAGGTGCAGTACTCTTCAATATCTCCGTAAATGACTTAGATGAGGGAATAAAAGAGGAACTCATCAAATTTGCAGATAACGCTAAGCTGGCAAGAATAGCCAACACCCCAGAAGAAAAGCTCATGATCCAAAAAGATCTCGACAGACTTGAACAATGGGTCCTAACCAACAAAATTATATTTAATGTGAAGAAAAGGAAGGTTTTACACTTGGGCAGGGAAAATCAAAAGTATAAGTATATAATAGGTGAAAACTGGCTCAAAAACGGTAACTCTGAGAGGGACCTTGGAGTCCTAGTGGACGATCACTCAAACATGAATCAGCAGTGTGAGGCAGCATCCAAAAAAGCTAATACAATCCCTGGTTGTATAAACAGAGGCATAGAATCAAACTCATGTTGAGTATTAATACCAATTTATAAATCCTGAGTAAGACCACATCTGGAATATTGCATCCAGTTTTGGTCACCACGTTACAAAAAAGATGTTGAAACTTTGGGAAAAAGTGCAAAGAAGAGCAACAGAGGTGATTAAAAGCCTGGAGAAAAAAACATATGAAGAATGATTGCAGGAATTGGGTATGGCTAATCTGAAGAAAAGAAGGACGGGGGGTGACATGATAGCAGTATTCCAGTATTTGAGGGGTTACCACAAAGAAGAGGGGGTCAACTTATTTTCCAAAGCACCAGAAGGCAAGACAGGAAACAATGGATGGAAACTAATCAAGGAGAGAAGCAACCTGGAATTAAGAAACTTCCTAACAGTGAGAACAATTAACCAGTGGAACAGCTTGCCTTCAGAAGTTGTGGGTGCTTTATCACTGAACATTTTTAAGAAAAGACTGAACAGCCACATGTCTGAAAGGTATAGGGCAGGGATCTCCAAACTTGGCCCTTTTATGACTTGTGGACTTCAACTCCCAGAATTCCTCAGCCAGTGTGCCTGAATGAGGAATTCTGGGAGTTGAAGTCCACAAGTCATAAAAGGGCCATATTTGAAGACTCCTGCTATAGAGTCTCCTGCTTGAGCACTTAGAAATCTTAGAAGAAATGACAGAGGGAATAGCTTGTTCAGATTGAGACATCAAAAGTGACTGAGAACTGGAGAGCTAGATTTAAGGCTTCACAGGACCAATTAAAACAGCATCATTTAAGAAGAATCCTGAGTGTGAACTGGATGGAGACTAATCAAGGATAGAAGCAACACAGAACTAAGGAGAAATGTACTAACAGTGAGAACAAGGGCAGGACAAGAAGCAACGGATGGAAACTAATCAATGAGAGAAGCAACCTAGAACTAAGGAGAAATTTCCTGACAGTTAGAACAGTTAATCAGTGGAACGACTTGCCTTCAGAAGCTGTGAATGCTCCAACACTGGAAGTTTTTAAGAAGAAATTGGACAACAATTTGTCTGAAATGGTATAAGATTTCCTGAGCAGGGGGTTGGACTAGAAGACCTCTAAGATCCCTTCCAACTCTGTTATTCTGTTCTGTTCTGTTAAATGACTTGTTTCCAGAAGTTGTGGGTGTTTCATCAATGGAGGTTTTTAAGATGAGATTGGATAACCATTTACTAAAATGGCATAGGGTCTCCTGCTTGAGCAGGAGGTTGGACTAGAAGACCTCAAAGATCCCTTCCGTTATTCTGTTCAATTCTGTTCTGACTTTCAAACAACATGTATTTATAGTTACCAGTTCAACTCCATTCGAGAGATTTAATCTGTTGGCTGGTGGGAGAAAGATCCAGTCACGCTAAAGGTAACTTGTAATAACCATGGAAAAGCAGGGAGGGAAATTTTTTTTGGGGGGGATGGAACAAGAAGGAAGAAAATACAGAAGGAAAGGGGTCCTTTTATAGATCCCAAGATGGCCAGGAATAAGTAAAATAAAGGGAAATGAGGAAAGGCTTTCTTCTTAAAGCTACAGCACCACCAAAATGAGTTTGCGAGAGCAGTCCGATCTACTGTTTATGACACCAGACTAGAAAGCAGGAGACTGTGAGTTCAAGTCCTGACTTAGCTACAAAAGCCAGCTGGCTGACTTTGGGCCTGTCCCTCTCTCTCAGCCCAACCTACCTCACAGGGTTGTTGTTATGGGGAAAACAGGAGGAAGAAGGCGCGTTGGCTACGTTCGCCACATTGAGTTATTTGTAAATAATAATAATAATAATAATAATAAAGAAATAAGTAAAGTATCAGAATTCACAAAGATAAAGAACTGTGTAACTCATCTCTGCCCCCCAATCCTGTGTCAGTGAGTTCCGCAGATCAACCTCTTCTGAAAAGGAAAAAAAAAACCCAACATTTCTGCTAGAACTAGAAGACTGATCTTGTTCACCCTCCCCACCACTTACAATGCAACAGATCCTCGGCCAGCAGCAATCCAGCACTTCGGGGTGTTTCTCTTGCCTTCTGGGGGTGCAGGAGGCAGCCTGGCTGAGCCCCACTTGGGAAGGAATGCTCCCCATTAGCCCCGAGGGCCGCCTGGGCCAAGGCTGCAGGGCTTTTCCTGGAGTAATAGATGAAAACTCAGCTGCCCTTGCCTTTGAGGATGGCCTTCAACCCCTCTCAGTCTGACCTCATAATGAAAAAAAAAAGGGGGAAATAAGATGAAAGGGAAACTCACCCATCTTCCCTCCCTCCCTCCCTCCCTCCCTTGCTGATGCCTTCATTTGCTGGGGGGACCCCCCCTCCCCTAAAATGGAGTGGGGTGTGGGGGGGGGAAGTCAAGCTATAAACTAGATTTCGCGTCCTTTGCATTTCAACTGGATCACAATGAAGCAAATCCAGTGACATCGCGTGATCCAGATACTGGAATCCTTTCACTTCTAGCAGGTCACAAATTGGGGTTCAGAAAAGGGGAGCCGCTGCAATACTTGTGGACTTCGTGCGGTGATGGAGCCTCAGGTGGCCTCAGCAGTCTACCTTAAAGATTTGTAATGTTTGGTATAGTCGGTCCCAGCAATTGAGTCTTTAAAAAGAGCCTAGGTCTCCTCATGAAAAAAAAGAAGGAAACCCCCCACCCCCACTTATTTCCCCATAAAAGACATTTATGTGTCTGAAGACATATGTCTATTATATTTATTATTTACTGTCAACATTTCTCAATCTTGGTAAATTCTAAAGGACTTCAGCTCCCAGAGTTCCCCGGGCAGCACAGAGATTGCTGAGAATTCTGGGAATTGAAGTCTACACAGGCTGCACAAGAGGGAATGCACTGATTTAAAACTGAAAGTTATTTATGTTGTGTTCCAATTAGATGACTTCTAATTGGGATGTAAACCACAAGTCGAAACTCATTCATTCAGTTCACACTAAGGCCTATCTCTCCCCAAGAAAAAAAAAAGTTTTCTAAACTAAGCAAATATGCATTAATGTTAAATTAATATTTAATACTAAAGATCCAGTTTGGTCTAGCGGTTAAGGCACTGGGAAAAAACCAGGAGACTGGGCATTCTTATCCCACTTTAGGCATGAAAACTGTCAACCTTTCTCATGATGATTAGGGGACTGGAGGCTAAAGCATATGAGGAAAGGCTGCTGGAATTGGGTCTGTCTAGTTTAACGAAGAGAAGGACGAGTGGGGACATGATAGCAGTGTTCCAATATCTCAGGGGCTGCCCCAAAGAAGAGGGAGTCAAGCTATTCTCCAAAGCACCTGAAGGCAGGACAAGAAGCAACGGGTGGAAACTAATCAAGGAGAGAAGCAACCTAGAACTAAGGAGAAACTTCCTGACAGTTAGAACAATTAATCTGTGGAACAATCTGCCTCCAGAAGCTGTGAATGCTCCAACACTGGAAGTTTTTAAGAAGAGACTTGACAGCCATTTGTCTGAAATGGTATAGGGTTACCTGCCTGAGCAGGGGGTTGGACTAAATGACCTCCAAGGTCCCTTCCAACTTATTATTATTATTATTATTATTATTATTATTATTATTATTATTATTATTATTATTATTATTATTATTATTATTGTTGTTGTTGTTGTTGTTGTTGTTGTTGTTGTTGTTGTTGTTGTTGTTGTTGTTATTCTCGCACTCAAGTGTTCAAACCAGCCATATGAATTTTGCTAAAACACACTGTGGCAAATAAATGTTTCAGGGCAACAAAAACCAAACAACCAGGTCAGTTAAAGTCGATTTAAAGCCCAGCCCATTATTTTCCAAAATGGACCACCCACATCAGCCCTTGTTTTAGAGTTTTATTCCAGCTTTTTACCAAACGTTCAAGGCGTTCATTCCTCCTCATTTTCTTACACAACATCCCTGTGAATTGGTAGGACTAAAAAATTTGGGGCTGAAGTCACCTACTGAATTTCTGAAGCTGAGGGGGAATCTCAACTGATCCAACAGCTTTGCTGTGCGTCATCTCAAACTAAAGATTGTCATGTCAGAAGCTGGACAGTGGGTGGCAGTCGTGAATTAAAAATGTGTAGAAACGGGAAGAAATAATTAAAAAAAAATACTAGAATGTGCTGAAATGGACAGAGTTACTACTACGAGGTTGAAAGAAAAAGAAGAAACAGAATATTTTCAAACTTGGGACTTATTTTATCAATGGCTGGAGAAAAGAATAAAGGATTAGGAATTAAATTTGTATTAGTGAATGATAAACTCAGACAACACGTTTGTTGAATGAATACTATTGACGTGTATGAAAAAAAATCAATAAAAACTTTACAAAAAAAATATGTAGAACTGCCAAAACACTAGCAGCAAGGTTATAAAACCTTCAGAGTGGCTACTTTATATTGTATCTGGATCCTCTTGAGCAATGTTTCCCAACCTTGACAACTTGGAGATTTGTGGATTTCATCTCCCAGAATTCCCCAGCCAGCCATGTATGTTGAGAAGAGCAACAAAGATGATTAGGGGCCTAGAAGCTAGAACATATGAAGAACGGTCGCAGGAATTGGGTATGGCTAGTCTAGTGAAAAGGACTAGGACACGATAGCAATCTTCCAATATTTGAGGGACCACCAAAAAAAAGAGGGGGTCACCCTATTTCCCAAAGCACCAGAAACAACAGAGGGAAACTAATCAAGGAGAGAAGCAATCTAGAACTAAGGAGAAATTTCCTAACAGTGAGAACAATTATCCAGTGGAACGGCTTGCCTTCAGACGTTGTGAGTTTATTTAACTGATTGTAAAGAGAGATATTGTTGCCTTGGAATTAATCATCTGCTAAGTGCATTTTGTGAAAAAGTATCACAGGATGGAGAAAAAAAATATATCTCCTATGTGTAACTGAGAAGTTTCCTGAGAGTTATAACCCTTAATCAGTGCAACAACGTGCTTCCAGAAGTTATGGGTGCCCCAATACACTGGAGATTTTTAAGAAGAGACTGAACAGCCACTTGTCCAAAATGGTATAGGGTCTCCTGCTTGAGCAAGGGGTTGGACTAGAAGACCTCCAAGGTCCCCTTCCAACTCTATTATTTTGTACAACTTAAAGCTGCTAAGGTTGAGAAATCTATATAAAGAAAAATGTAAATGTTCGTTTGTTCAAAATCTTAAATCTCCAAAAGTTCTTCACCGATTGCTTTGAAATTTTGACACAACGTTGCATTCGAATACGTGCGTGTTTTTATATACCTACTATTATATAGATGTCACACCTGTGACAGGTAAAACATGCTTTTTTTGAAAAACAGCGCCATCTTTTGGATGTGAAAGCAACACACGCTAACCAGACTGAGCCACAGCAACGCGTGGCCGGGTACAGCTAGTATTAAATAAGAAGAATGGGACATCATATCCAAAGCAGGAAAGAAAGCACACCAAGTTTTACAAAGACACAGACTATTCCCCAACTGTTTTTTTTTAAGCAATAATTTTATTTTAATAAACATACAAAATTAGTACAAACAACGGGTAATTCCATAGATGGCACTGCTGGGAAGTCAGTTAGGTGCGATTCAGACTGTGTCCTACGCCCAGTATTAGAAATTGTGTTAATAGTGTTCCAATCAAGTGGCTTCTTTTTCCAAATAACCTCAGCTCCAAAGAACTGCCTGGATACCAAACTTTTTTTTCCCCCTATCTCCATTAAACCTTCATACAGCAGGGGAGCAGAGATTCATGAATCCCAACAGGCAACTTTAACAGGAACACAAAAGAGAAGTAAATCAAGTTGAAAAAGGCTTTCTTTCCCACCCCCACCCCAACCAAAGTGTGACCTTTTTTCAATTTGGCCAAGCCTCCATGTTGGTGTTAAGAGTCCAACGCCCATATTCCCCAGCCACCAGGGACATCCAGCCCAGTTAGGAAAGAGCAGCTGGTTTGGGAGGTCGGGTGGATTTCACCAGAGGTATGGAGTCTGCTCTTAAATTGTTTTCTAGGAAGCTTTCAAAGACCACCGCAGATCAGTTCTGACCAGTTTCTTTCTCCTCCATCTGTCCTCCCAAAAAAGAGAACTCACTTTTACTTCTGCTGAACGGCAAGAGCCATCTTTTCACACATAGATGATAAGGGCCAAAAGGCTCATGGTTTGGTGGTGGAATTCAAGTCCAGCAAGAACCCCCTTTTATAACTAGAACAACAGTTTCAGGTAAAGCCTTCAAGTCGAACTTCTCATTAGCCAACTGTCATGTTTTTATCTTTAAAATTCCCTGGTAGTCCTCTCAAATATCTTCTATTTGAAGCAGGACCCTTAAATCGCTTTCTGATCCAGATTCTCCCCTGGTTTTAGAAGGACAGATCATCTTGAAGCCACGGCTGATGATCTTGAGGTCCTAAAAGTGAGGAATTCCCTTTAAATCCATCCCCTTCTTTCAAACTTTACCATCCATTCTGGATTTAATAGGTTTCTGCTCCACACTATTAGTCATATTAGTTCTGCAACATCACTTTTCCAGTAGTATCACACTCACCATTCTGAAAAAGTTTTCCCATCAAGCTCACACTTCTAAGGGGAACAGAATTATGTATTTTATGGAGAAGAAAAACTTTTCGTAGGCTTAGGGAATCAGATGGGACTCAGGTTCTCCCAAATATTTTGGGAATGAGTTGAGCTCAAATGATGTTCTTCACCAAGTGCAAAACAACAGCCCTGAAGGGTTGAGAACCCTTTCAAGAACAAAATGAGTGTTTGGAGGCTCAAACTAAACACTCCAAGGTCAAAGCCATTTACATTCTGCACAGTTTGCACATTCCAAAGAGAATTTACACACGGTCCTTGGCCCCTTCTTAGATGTAAGTTAGGACTTAGATTTCTTTTTCAGATTAGGAGTTGTAATGTGGGAAATAGATATGGCCACACCGTGCATGACAAAGAGGTTAGGAGTTGACATCTCAATCTCTTTCTCACCGTCTCTCTGAAATATATCTAATTTTAGGACATCTCCTCAAAATTACAGAACATCGTCCTCCGTTTCCAGCAATCACCTAGGACGGTGCTTCGGAAGACCACCTAAAGGGTTTTGTGCATTTCCGGAAGCTTCATTGACAGAGACGTCTCTGCTGCATCGAATTAATAATAGCATCTCTTTTCTGAAAAATATATATATATATATATAAATTCTGCAACTAGCAGTTTATCCCCAAAGGCACCAGGTATCAAAGAGAAGAACTCTAGCATCATCTAACAGGGTCAACACAGAGATTCAAAATAGCTTTCCGGCAGAAACCGACAATGCCTTTGAAATACACAAAGGTAGGGAGTGAGATCTCCAACAGGTAGTAGGATGATGGAGGAGGAGGAGGAGGAGGAGGAGGAGGAGGAATAAAATTGGAGCAGGGATTGTAGTTCGAACCGACAACACGGGGAACCAGTGTTGCATGAGGATGTGGTGTAAATCAAACCAAGAATAAAACATTCTCAGGGGTTAAAAAAATAGAATAGCTAGACTTGGATTAACCCAAAACAGGAGGTCTGCAACCTTTAAGTAGAAAGATGTTTCTAGGGGAAATCAAGAGGGAGGGAGGGAGGGAATGGGTGCAGGCTGGACAGTAGAGATCCCCGGAGATCCATCTGTAGTCAGATCCACGGGGATTTCAGTTTCGGCTCCCCGGGGGCACGGAAAGTGGCGTGTGCCTTCTTCGTCTTCCCCGCAGCTGAGCGATAAGGTGGCAAGGATAGAAACTATTTTTTCCACTCCAGCTTCGGCGGTCAGTCCACGGCGTTGCAGATTTGTTCCACTGCAGCGTTGAAGGCCCTGGGTTGGTCAGCGTAGACGTGGTGGGAGGCTCCAGGGATGGCCTAGAGGAGCAGGACAAAAGAGGAACAGCCATAATTAAGAAAATGTAAAACTTTTTGTTAATTTTGGATATGGAAAGTGAACAAGTGAAAGAAACGATGACAAGATGGGCGAAATTTTTTTGGCTATAATATAGAATTAGAAAAATGGCAAATATTGTGGGAGAGAAACTACAAATTAACAATGTCAACTTCATATAAAGAAAATCTGTATAAAATGTTTTATAGATGGCACCTGCCGCCAGCAAGATTAGCAAAAATGTTTAAAAATATGTCAGATAGATGTTGGAAATGTAAACATAGTATAGGCACGTACTATCACATTTGGTGGACATGTGGTAAGGCTAAGGTTTATTGGAGAAAGATACATATGTGGTTAGAAAAAATATTGGGTGAACAAGTGGATTTTAAACCTGAACTTTTTTTACTAGGTATTATACCTGAAAAGACTAATAAGCAGAAATTATATTTAATCTTACACATCACCACAGCAGCGAGAATAATTTTTGCACAATACTGGAAGAATGAAGGATTGCCATCAGAAG
>NW_015386690.1:61010-73804 GCF_001527695.2 Protobothrops mucrosquamatus
GGAGATGGAGAGGAAGAGGAAGAGGAAGAGGAAGAAAGAGCAAGAGAGAGAGGGAGAGAGAAAGAGAGAGACAGAGAGAGAGAGAGAGAGAGGGAGAGGGAGGGAGGGAGATTGAGAAACAGAGAGAGAGAGAGAGGGACAGAGAGAAAGAGAGAACACATTCTGTGCTTGATCTCCATGTTTGCAGAAGCCCCATTCTCTGGGCCAATGTCTTACCATATCATTAACGTAGCACCCTGGTCGTAGGTCCCTGACCTTCTCCCCAGTGCTGGTATCAATCCAGGAATTGGCTCCATAGATGAGGGTGATGGGCAGGTCACGCCGGATCATGTGGATGCGTTCCAACATGGGACGGCGGGCCCATCCTAGGGATTCGGTCATGGCCTTGAACGCTGCCTCCCCACTGATGGTGGAGCAAGAAGAAAGGACATAATTACACGGTTTTGCCTCCTGGAGTTTGCCTGCTGGAGGTTTTCAAAAAAAGATTGGACAACCATTGGTCCAGGATGATATAAAGACTCCTCACTTGATTAGGGGGTTGGACTAGAAGACCTCCAAGGTCCCTTCCAGCCCTAGGACTCTATGATGTTTATACTAACTGCCTGACCTGCAGTTAGTATATTTGTGAAGCCTGAATGTTGCCCACCGCATCCAAAGTCCACTCAACGGAGGCATGGAGAATGCCATGCATTTCTTATAGGTAGTCCCCAAGTTACGACCATCATGGAACCTGCCCATTATGCTTGCCTGCATGTCATAAAGGTCATAAAACGTTCGGTCACATGACCAGTCCAAATTTTACAACATTTTTTTTTGTTGTTAAAGGTTGTAGAGTGATTTTCCGTGGGTGTGTTTTGCCGAAAACCGGAAGCGATGGGTTTGGGCAAAACCATCATAAAACACAGTCACATGACCGCAGGACACTGCAAATGATCATACACACATTGTGTGTCCAAGTGCTCTGTGTGAGCTTTGGCGACCCACGGGGAGCAGGGGAAAAACCCTCCAGAACTTCAACTCCAGGTTGTAACTTTGAAAGGTCAAGGACTACCTGTACTAACATTTCATTGGCTTATCAACATCACCAATGCCAGTTATCTTTGCAGGCAGGCCTGAACTATCAGACTTGGATCTATCCAGGTCTCTGTGGTCCCAGCTCAGACAGGATGCTTCTTACTGGGGCCACAGCTAACCAGAATGTCACGTCGGTGGGCTGGGGGGGGGGCTTCCTCACCTCGGTGTCTGGGCATTGCAGTGATAGATGTATTCAGAGATGGTATCGTCATCAAAAAATTTGGCAAATTTCTGCTTAAAATCTGGACGGAACCGCTGGACCAGCCCAGGACCTAGAGAAAAAGTTAGATACTCTAAACACATCTTAAACGCATGGCACAACCTAGGATAACCAACCCATCAGGGCCAGATTCAGCAGTCCTCTGCATTTAAAAGACAAAGGCTACTCTTTTGAAGACAGCAAAGTCCACATTTTGGACAGAGAGGACCGCTGGTTTGAAAGAGGGGTCAAAGAGGCCATAAAAGTAAAAAATGAACAGCCCTCTCTCAACAGCAGGGGAAGGGATCTGACATCATCTATCTCCAGTCTGCAACACAGTCCTTTCAGCAGTTCCAAGAAGGCTCCACACCCATTTGCACTACTCGGGTGACCTTGAGGACACACATAAATCTCCAGGTGGCCTCAACAACCACAGGTGTCAAACTTGTGTCACATGATGTATCGTGACATTATCACGACTTTTTTGCCTTTGTGGAACTAGGGTGGGTGTGGCCTGCACATGACGCCTACGGCCCACAGGCCGCCAGTTTGACACCCCTGATCTAAAACAAGGCAAATGACCAGCTATCTGCAAGGAGTATAAATCCTTCCATTCTCCCACCATCCAGTCAGAGCCGAAGAAGCTTCTTGGATGACAAGCGAAACGTCTTCAAAGGAAAAATAAGAAAGTCCAGTTGCCTCCTGAAAAAGCACCTTTGGGACACCCATACCAAGAAGATATTGTGGATGTGTGAAAGAAGAGGAAGGAACATTGGTATCCAGGCACAAATTCAGAAGACATACTAGATGAAACGCTATCTGACACCTGCACCCTTCTCCATTCCTTGCAGACAGCTGGTCATTTGCCTTCTTTTAGAGGGTTGTTGGGGTCATCTGGAGAATTATCTGTGTCCTCGGAGTCACCGGAATAGGGCAAAGGTGTGTGGAGCCTTCTGGCTGCAGGATATTTTGCCCTGTTCCTATAGCCTGCAATGTTTTCTGGAAATGCGTTCATATTTCTGCAAGGAATATAAATCCTTCCATTCCCCACCATCCAGTCAGAGCTGAAGAAGCCTCTTGGAGGATAATAATAATAATAATAACAACAACAACAACAACAACAACAATAATAATAATAATAATAATAATAATAATAATAATAATAATAATAATAATAATAAGTCCAACCCCCTGCTAAGGCAGGTAACCCTATACCATTTCAGACAAATGGCTATCCAGTTTCTTTTTTAAAACTTCCAGTGTTGGAGCATTCACTGCTTCTGGAGGCAGGTTGTTCCACTGGTTAATTGTTCTAACTGACAGGAAGTTTCTCCTTAGTCCTAGTTGCTTCTCTCCTTGATTAGTTTCCAACCGTTGCTTCTTGTCCTGCCTTCAGGCGCTTTGGAGAATAGCTTGACTCCCTCTTCTTTGGGGCAGCCCCTGAGATATTGGAACACTGCTATCATGTCCCCCCTCGTCCTTCTCTTCATTAAACTAGACATACCCAATTCCAGCAGCCGTTCCTTATATGATTTAGCAGTCCCATAATCATCTTTATTGCTCTTCTCTGCACTCTTTCTAGAGTCTCAACATCTTTTTTACATCGTGCTGACCAAAACTGGATGCAGTATTCCAAGTGTGGCCTTACCAAGGCATTGTAGAGAAGCGAAAGGTCTTCAAAGAAAAACAAGAAAGTCCAGTTGCCTCCTGAAAAAGCACCTTTAGGATAACCAGGACCTGGATGCCTGAGAGTCTCCATAGCCCTTTAGCTATGCACTTTGGGATGAACACCCTTCGAATGGTGCGGGAGGATGAATGGATTTCCAGAAAACATTGCAGGCTACAGAAACACAGACAAACCTCTGAGTAGCCTCAATGACTCTCTAAAAGAAGGCAAATGACCAGCTGGCTGCAAAGGAGTATAAATCCTTCCATTCTCCACCATCCAGTAACTGTGAGAGGGATCTTAGAGTCCTAGTGGACAATCACTTAAATATGAGCCAGCCGTGTGCTGCAGCTGCCAAAAAGGCCAACAACAGTGCTAGGCTGCATGAACAGAGGGATAGAATCAAGATCACGTGAAGTGTTAATACCACTTTACAATGCCTTGGTAAGGCCACACTTGGAATACTGCATCCAGTTTTGGTCACTGCGATGTAAAAAAGATGCTGAGACTCTAGAAAGAGTACAGAGAAGAGCAACAAAGATGATTAGGGGACTGGAGGCTAAAGCATATAAGGAAGGGCTGGTGGAATTGGGTATGTCTAGTTTAATGAAGAGAAGGACGAGGGGGGACACGATAGCAGTGTTCGAATATCTCAGGGGCTGCCCCAAAGAAGAGGGAGTCAAGCTATTTTCCAAAGCGCCTGAGGGCAGGACAAGAAGCAACGGATGGAAACTAATCAAGGAGAGAAGCAACCTAGAACTAAAGAGAAACTTCCTGACAGTTAGAATAATTAACCAGTGGAACAACCTGCCTCCAGAAGCGGTGAATGCTCCAACACTGGAAGTTTTTAAGAAGAGACTGGACAGCCATTTGTCCGAAATGGTATAGGGTTTCCTGCCTGAGCAGGGGGTTGGACTAGATGACTTCCAAGGTCCCTTCCAACTTTTTTATTATTATTATTATAGAGCTGAAGAAGCCTCTTGGAGGAGAAGCGAACATGCCAAGTTTGATTCAACATCTTCTGGCCAACTTCACTCACCCCAAGGTCCTGCAACTCGGAGGACAGCCAGAGGGTTTGACCGTCCCAACACGGTCGCTACAGCCTTGATCCAAGTTGGAGCAGTTCGGACCTGAGCTGGATCAGATGGCCGTGTGGGGAAGCCCCAAGGATCCACCAGGATTAGATGTTTCACCCTGGGTCGAAAAGGGAATAAAATGCAAAGACACCCGATCAAGCTGAGTATGATCAACGTTAGTACGCCAACCAATACGGGAGGATGTAGAAGAAAACAGAAAACCACGCCGAAATGAAATCAAGCTCTTCTGTTCTCTGAAATATCACCAGCTGATCGTAATAAGGATGACTTTCTTTCACTTCTAAAAAATGACTACTTGCCGCTTTCCTCTTCCCTCCCCACATATTTTTCTTGTGTGTTGCTTCTTTTAGAAATTTAAACCAGCAAACCGGGGGGGGGGGGCTAGCTTGCTAGCACTAGTCTATGGAAACTCATGCACTATTCCAGGAGTGAATTGGGGGGGAGGGAGACAAGGAATGGGAGAAAATGTTTTGAACAAACAAGCAAACCTTTAAATGGCCCCCTGCTTTTTTATTTATTTTTTTATGAAATCTTGGCATTTGGGGGGAGCAAACTTTCTGAATGTGCATGGCTTTCAGATTTAATTATCTAAGACAGGGCTTTTCAAACTTTTCACCCATTGTACCACTTTTAGGATATGGCAACATCCGAGTACCACCAGTCGCCTAGCAAGGGGTCAAAAACTTGATGACCAAAAAAAAAAAAAAAAAGGAAAAAAGTGATAAAGTACAGGTAGTCCTCAACTTACAACAGTTCGCTTAGTGACTGTTCGAAGTTACAATGGCAGTGAAAAAAGTGCCCCCCAAGGCACAGCCGAGCAAGACACCTGCCTGCCCACCCGGCGGCGCTCTTCCTCCTGTCCAAGGTTTTCATTGTTGTGAGCATTTCTGTTGAGGATTGGCAGCGGGGGTGGGTTGGGGGGTGTTTGGTTTTTATTCCCCCCTGTCTGCTGGGTGGCTGCAGCAGGTTTTGGTCACTTCACATGACCCTAGGACACTGTGACCGTCATAAATATGAATCAGTTGCCAAGCATCTGAATGTAAATCACAAGACCCTGGAGATGCTGCAACATTCCAGCTGATTGGTGCTTCTTCAGGGCTCAGTAGAAGCGCCAGGATCAGTGCTGCTTTCCAGCTTCCGCTGAGCCCTGACAGCCCTGCAGCTCCAGCCGTCTCTCGCTCAGGCTTGTGCGGTGCTGCCACCGGTTCAGCTCATTCCCCTCCCCCGCTACCACTTTTCTAGGATGGTCGCGTACCACCTGCCAGGTGCCAATGTACCACAGGTGGTACCCGTACCACTGGTTGAAAAGCCCTGATCTAAGACAGGGGTAGGCCACCTTGGCTCTTTTGTGACTCGTGGACTTCAACTCCCAGAATTCCTGAGCCAGCCATGCTGAGGGGAAGGGAGAGGTTTCCAAGCTGAGCCATGCTGGCTCAGGAATTCTGGGAGTTGAAGTCCACGAGTCATAAAAGAGCCAAGGTTGCCTACCCCGATCTAAGAGGAGCAACAAATGTTCTATATTAAGGTTGCTAAACAAAGGTATGGGGAGGATTTCTGTTTGGGGAAGATTTCTGAATTGCTTAGCATCGTCTTTCATTCGGCTCTGATAGGTGAACCATACAAAATGGTTTTTTTTTCTTGGTTTTTTTTCTTTCTTTCTTTTCGCATCTTCAAGTCAGTCTTGATGCCTGGCAATTGCCTCACAAGACCACAACTTTCCTACAAATGATGCCCTCTCCTGGAAGAAACACTCTGTTTATCTTGACTTAGAAAAAGCACTTGGGGTCCCAGATCGCTCACTAGATGAGACAGTCCAAGGGGGGAAGTGATTGAACCTACAGGAAGGTGATTACCTGTGAACCAGGTAGAGGGGCGGGCTTACCTTTCCGGGTACTGCAAGCTGTACGAGGCTGCCAGGAACCCGCCCAAACTGTGGCCAAGCAAGATCATGTTGGGGATGCCCATCTCCTCGCGCCAGGCCTCGATGGAGCTCACAAATGCTTCCTCGGCCCCTTGGGCGTCATGGGGAAACGGGGGCCGCGAGCTGCGCCCGAAACCCAGGAGATCAAAGGCATGGAGGGGACGGCGGTGGCTCAGCGAGTCCAGGTTGAGGATCCAAAGCCCGATGCCGCCCCCAAAGCCGTGCACCATCACCAAAGGGGTACGACCCTTGCCCCATTGTGGCGACAGCGAGATGGTCCAGATTTTGGCCTGGTTCGGGAGAGGCACGTAGCGGGCCACGAATCGGTTCTGGAGGCCTGGGGAAAAAGCAGGAGAAGCAAGGGATTTACCATCTCGAAATCCAGTGGTTCCAGCTGCTTGGAAACCCAAAGGAACGGGAACGATCCGGTAGAGAACAAGATCCAGGACTAGGGGGGGATGACCTAATACAACACAGGTAGCCCTCAACGTACGACAAGGGAGCCCTAAAATTCTGTTGCTAAGCGAGACAGTTGCTAAGTGAGTTTTGCCCCATTTTACGGCCTTTCTTGCCACAGTTGTTAAGTGAATCACCGCCGTTATTAAGTTAGCAAGACAGCTGTAAAGTGAATCCGGCTTCCCCCATTGACTTTGCTTGTCAGAAGGTCTAAAAAGGACACAGCATGATCCCAGGACACAGCAACCATCATAAATACGTGTCAGTTGCCAAGCATCCGAATTCTGATGACGTGACCATGGGGATGCAGCAACGGTCATAAGTGTGAAAAGCGGTCGTAACTTTTACTTTTGCCGTTGTAATTTTGAAAGTCACTAAATGAACCGTTGTAAGTGGAGAATTACCTGTGTCTAAAGGGCTGCCACAAAAAAGAGTGGATCAACCTATTCACCTTAAAGCACCAGAAGGCAGGACAAGAAGCAACAGATGGAAACTTATCAAGCAGAGAAGCAACCTAGAACTAAGGAGGAATTTCCTGACAGTGAGAACAATTAATCAGCGGAACAACTTGACTCCAGAAATTGTGGATGCTCCATCACTGGATGTTTTCAAGAAGAGATTGGACAACCACTTGTTTGAAATGGTATAGGGTCTCCAGCTTGAGCAGGGGGTTGGACTAGAAGACCTCCAAGGTCCCTTCCAACGTTGTTATTCTATTATAAATTCTGTTAAGATCCTTACCCTCCAAAGACTGTCATCCTTGCTAAGCCAGATTCAGGAAAAGGGATGTTTTTATACCGTCTCCACACAACAGCAAACGTTAGAGCAGTGATGGTGAACCTTTTAGAGACCGAGTGCCCAAACTGCAACCCAAAATCCACTTATGCATCGTCGGGTGCCGGGTGGGTGTGGCCCATTGGGTGGGCGTGGCTGCGGTGGTAACGGCAGACTGGGTGGGACTAAAAAGTTCAATCAATTCCAACTTTGCAAGATCTTTTTTTTTCCCCCGCAAGAAGTTGAAATTGACTGATTGGAACCTTCTCTTTTTTTTGCACACGGTGGCGGAGGCCTAAAGCGAAAAGGTTTTATAAAACCCAGTTGAAGGCCTAGGACTAGGGCGACGGCGCGCGTGCCCATAGAGAGGGCTCTGAATGCCATCCTGGCACCTGTGCCATAGGTTCGCCACCACTCCATTAGAGCATCCAAACTGCCCAAAACTTCAGAATTAGAATTGGAGAGAGCTAAAATGCAAGGTCTACAAGCAAATTTCCCACAAGCATGCCTCAGATTTTTATTCTGTTGGCTCATGCAAGTTTTTTTGTTGTTGTTGTTGTTTAATCTGTGGTTATTTTTAAATCTAAAATGCAGGCATCGTGTTGGGGAGTTGGGCTAACTTAACACACATGGGAAGGTGTTCAGCCAGCTTCTAATCTAAGGCCACGTCAGGTTCCTGCATTTCAAAAGCTTTTGATACGATTAAAACTTTTCGGGGGGATTCTCCCACTATCTTCTTTCTGCCACTCAACAACAGAAGATCTGTCTTCACAAGCAGCTGGAGTGTTGGAAAACAAAGGAAAAATGTTCCACCTTCTTTACAAAACATATTCACACACAACCTTAGGCAGTCGTAAATTGATTGTGAGTCTAACAATCCACAAGGATCATTTAAAGTCGCTATGAATTAAACCTAATGACCACTACGGAAAGTCCTCAACTAACAACTCTTTGTTTAGTGACCATTCAAAGATACAAAAGCAGTTAAAATAACCTATCTTATGAGGGGTCCTCACACTTATGAGCGGTCCTCACACTTATGACTATTGCAGCATCCCTACAGTCACTTAATCAAGATTTGGCCGCTTGAAAACCAACATATAATCACAATAGTTGGATGTGATCACCATCTGCAACCCTCCCAACAAAGCAAATTCAGTGGGGGGAAGCTTGGATTCGCTTAATGACCAGGTGATTCATTTAACAACTGCAGGGATTTGCTTAGCAACCATGGCAAAAAAAGTCATTAAATAGGGCGCAACTCACTTACCAGTGTCTATGATTGAGAATCTTCATGGTTCATGGTTGTCCCAAACGTGCTTCTTCAGGAGGCCACCAGACTTCCTTTGTTTTTCCTTGAAGACGTTTTGCTTCCCATCTAAGAAAGCTTCTTCAGTTCTGACTGGATGATGGTAAATCCTTCCAAATTCTTCCATTCCCCAGTTGCCTCCTGAAAAAGCACCTTTGGGACGACCATGACCTGGATGACTGAGAATCTCCATAGATCTTTAGCTATGCACCTGGGGATGAACACTTTTTGAATGGTGTGGGACAGATTTCCAGAAAACATTGCAGAGTACAGGAAGCATTTGCGCTTCAGTCTGAGATGCAGACAACACAGACTCATCCCCAACAGCCTGTGCCTGTCTTCAACCATGAAGGGACCCAGGGTAGAAAACTTCCTGCAGCCAAGAAGGCTCCACACCCCGAGGACACAGACAAAACTCCAAGTGGCCTCAACGACTCTCTAAAAGAAAGCAAACGACCAGCTGTCTGCAAGGAGTATAAGTCCTTCCATTCCCCACCATCCAGTCGAGCGGAAGAAGCTTCTTGGATGAGAAGCAAAACGTCTTCAAAGAAAAACAGGGAGCGTCCAGTTGCCTCCTGAAAAAGCACCTTTGGGACTCCCTTAACAACCTTCTTGCTTAGCAATGGGAATTCTGGCTTCCAGCTGTGGTCGTAAGTTCGAGGACTAGGTGTATTATGAGCAATGGTTAGCAACAAGGGAAAACCTCCACAGAGGTGGTGCAGCCAACACTTCTCATAGGTGCTGCCTACAGAGGGACCTCCTTGGTGACTCTTGACAAGGGGATAGAAAACCACCCACCCACCCAAAATGAACAGACAAATCATTCTTACACTGCAGGATCCGAGCTTCCACATTCTTGAGGTGAGACATAGATGTGGGCCGCCAGGCTGGCAACCAACCACCTAGCCAGCCTTGGGACCTGTAGGAAGAACAGGAGACCATGAGGAGAACATGATTAGAACTATCTAGCACACATGGAGAAAGGAAACGAGACAGCTAAATAGTCCTTGGCCCAAACGGCAAAAGAGGGCTCTGACAACATTGTCACAACGTTGTCACAAAAGAGGGCTCTCACAACCTGCTCTCACAACATTGTCATATCCAAAAGTTTATGCTGTCTCCAGATTGGGAAGGAAAGAATGAGAATAATTACAATTCAATGAAGAGGCTAAATGAATCTTCCCAACTCACTCGGTTGTCCCCAGTGGTCAGGAGACACACTGGACTGTCTTGTTTTTCTTTGAAGGCATTTCGCTTCTCATCCAAGAAGCTTCTTCAGCTCAGAGCAAAGTGAAATGTCTTCAAAGAAAAAAAAAACAAAATCAAGAAAGTCCAGTTGCCTCTTGAAAAAGCACTTTTGGGACGACCATGTCCTGGATGACCGAGAATGTCTCCATAGAGACATTTCCCAACTTGGTGTTCTTCAAATACTTGCAGTTCCAACTTTGTTATTAAATGATTACACGCACATGTGATACATTTTGGTGACTTACATCAATTTACTATACTATACTTTCAAGGTTATTTTTGGTTGGTTGATTTTATTCTTTTCATTTTCTTTCGGCTATATAATTTTATAAACTGTTGATCTGTTGAGCATCTTATTGCTTCTCTTCTCTTCCTGTATAGGATTCCTGTAGTTTCTCTCTTTTTTAGATTGCATAATATATATATATATATTAAAAAAAACACATGGTTTTCCAACTTCCACCTATTATGGAGTTATTTTTTTTTAAAAAAAATCATTTTTAAAATTTGTTTTTGAAAAGTAGTGAAGGGACAAAGCAAACATGGAGAATGATAAGGAAGGAATAGGAAGAATAAGAATAAACAGAGAGCCAAGTTTGGTTCAGTGTTAAGGCACCAGGCTAGAAAGTAGGAGACGGTGAGTTCTAGTCCTGCCTTAGTCATGAAAACCAATTGAGTGACTTTGGGCCAGTGATCTCTTTCTGCCCAACTCACCTCACAGGGTTGTTGTAGGGAAAATAGGAGGAGGAAAGTGTGTTGGTTAGCTCTTTTGTTAATAGGACAGGACAGGACAGGACAGGACAGGACAGGACAGGACAGGACAGGACAGAGGGAGGGAGGGAGGGAGGGAGGGAGGAAGGAAGGTTAGCTCTTTTGTTAATAGGACAGGACAGGACAGGACAGGACAGAGGGAGGGAGGGAGGAAGAAAGGAAGGAAGGAAGGAAGGAAGGAAGGAAGGAAGGAAGGAAGGAAGGAAGGAAGGAAGGAAGGAAGGAAGGAAGGAAGGAAGGAAGTTTTAAAGGCTAAAAGATGAAACTTACATCAACCCCAACCTAGCAACTACTAAACCAAAACCTGTAAATGCCCATATATATTTCAATTTTATTTTAGGGCAAATAGAAAAGGTTGATCTAGTTTATGTTCATCACACTTAGTTCCAACTGAAAGACATGTATTTAACTTAAGCCTTGATTTCAGTGAATCTAAATGAAACCTTTGTAGTTCTATCTAATCTAAGAAAAACCTTAGTTGACCCCAAGAATGAAGGCAAGAGTAAGGGAAAGAACTAAATAGGGAAACCATGGGAAGGAAGGAAGGAAGGAAGGAAGGAAGGAAGGAAGGAAGGAAGGAAGGAAGGAAGGAAGGAAGGTCTACTGTATTTTGACAGATAAATGAAGAAAATGTTCCCATTTTGATAGACAGAAATTAATGTCATACATTTTACTCCATGTCACTTTTTGGAACTGCATAGGTAGTAGACTGTCCATGGAATCTCACTAATTAACAGATTCTGGTGCCACCAGATTTTTCAAGAAGGAAAAAAGGCAGTAGGCTTTCTCTGAAGGATCACGTTCCTTGAAGCTTTAATCTTACAGAGAGGCTAGGTCACTTCCAAGCAAATAATGCTTTCTGTGAGTTATTGGGAAACGCTTGATAAGTAACTCTGGACATCTCTACATTCATTGAGAATTTAATTTAATTCATTTAAGTAGAGGATTTAGACCTGAGAGCAGAGTGATACAGTAGTGAAGGTGCTGAACTAGAAACGCAGAATTCTAGTTTTCTCTTAAATATGAATATCAGCTTGGAAGGCTTTGGGGCATTTTTGCCAAAATCTCTTTTTGGGTGACTTTTTTTTTTTTTTTTAGTCTCACCCAGAAGGCCCTAGGCACATTATGCATGATACTTTGAGTTGTACAAAGTAAAAGCAGGAGATAAATAAATTTAATGATCTTTCATCAATTCTCCCATTCGATTATAGAAAGACAATGCATTGTTTTCCTTTGTTATTAGCTGTATTTATATACCCTTGCTTCTAGACTTGTCAAGATTGTCAACTGCCTTATAACCCCATAGATAAATTCTTCTACTTACAGTCATCCAGTAAAATATGTAAACTTGGAATCTGAGGACAGATTTTCTCAGGCTTGGTGTAAAACAGGGGTAGTCAACCTTGGCTCTTTTATGACTCGTGGACTTCAACTGAATTGAAGTCCACGAGTCATAAAAGAGCCAAGGTTGACTACCCCTGGTGTAAAACCTTAACCATAATCCAAGAAAACAGGACACTAAGCTACCATCCTTGAAAAAACAATGATAATCCATCAAAGGCCTCTGTGGCTTTGAAATGTCCACCATGTCATAACCAACATTATTCCACACTTCATTCTATAGCCTGAATGTTATCGACTTTCACCATTTTGGTGAAAGGAAGTTTAACTCCAGTTAGAGATAGTCCTCCCTTAATGAACGCTCACTTAGTGACTGATCAAAATTACAACGGATCTCCTCAGAGTTAATTAAGAGCTGGTTCTGGAGTTCTGACAGTGACGAACACACACATACACAGAGAGAGAGAGAGAGAGAGAAAGAGACAGACAGACAGACAGACACACTTGCTGTCATGTAATCACATTTTGGGCGCTCGGCAACTGACTCACACTTATGACCATTGGCGTGTCCTGTGGTCAAGTGACCGCAATTTTTGGTATTTCTTTTTTACCGGTTTCCGGCATTAATTTCTGGCAAAAAAAAATATCTTCCATTGAAGAAAATGGATTTGCTTAACAACCGTGATGTTTGCATAACGACTACGGGGGAGGGAAAGGTCACAAAACCAGGTGGTGACCTGCTTAATGACCGCCGTGACTTATGACTGAAATTCCTGGCTCAAATTTCAGTCATAGGTCAAGGCCTACTTGTAGTGAGCTTCAAGGCAGAGAGATCTGAATCAAAGTCTCTCAGCTGAGGCTTCATTTTGAAGAGGACATCACAATCCATTATATGAGCGGCTGTGGCGGCCTAAGGGTGAAGACGGTCACCTTCCACT
>NW_015386690.1:74502-98426 GCF_001527695.2 Protobothrops mucrosquamatus
TTGAGACCAGCATTTGTTAAGTGAATTGCACTCAATTTTATGACCTTTCTTGAAGCAATTCTTCAGATAATCACTGCAGTTAAATGAGTCGCCCAGTCATTAAGCAAATCTGGATGAGAAGCTAAAACCTTCAAAAAACAAAACAAAACAAGAAAGTCCAGTTGCCTCCTGACAAAGCACCTTTGGGATCTCCTTTGCCTATCACAGACTAGGAAAAAGATTACATTAAAACAAGGAAAGTGGCTCCCCTTCTCACTTCCAAAATCAATCCAAGCATGCACACACACAAAAAAAAAAGCCAGCCAGCCAGCAAGAAAACAGGGCTATAGTGTTACAAATCCATGCCGGGACCAAACTGAAGGTTGAATTACTGATTTAAATTTCTGTTGAATCGCTTCCGAGTCCCGGGTCAATGTGAACACAGAGAAGATCTTTTTACATCATCTTTCTAGGGACCCAACTGCAGAAAGTCAACCCTTAATCCCTCTCTTCTAATTCCCCTAACCATTTCCAGAAGTTTATTATTTATTAACACACCTGAATATAAAAGCTCCCTTTTTATCCAGTATGAGATTACCTTACATATCTTGTTCTCTGATCCAAAGCAGCTCAAAAATGTCTTGGAGCTAACGAGAGTATATTATTATCATTATCATTATTATTATCATCATCATCATTATCATTACTGAATAACAGAGTTGGAAGGGACCTTGGAGGTCTTCTAGTTAGCCCCCTGTTCAAGCAGGAATCCCTATACCATGATTGTCCGATCTTTTATTAAAAGCCTCCAGTGATGGAGCACCCACAACTTCTGGAGGCAAGCCGTTCCACTGATTAATTGTTCTCACTGTCAAGAAATTTCTCCTTAGTTCTAGGTTGCTTCTCTCCTTGATTAGTTTCCATTCGTTGCTTCTTGTCCTGCCTTCTGGTACTTTGGAGAATAATAATAATAATAATAATAATAATAATAATAATAATAATAGTAATAATAAAGTTGGAAGGGACCTTATCCTTCTTTTCATTACACTAGACATACCCAATTCCTGAAATTCCTAATGAATAGGATAGGATAGGATAGGATAGGATAGGATAGGATAGAATAGAACTTGGAGGTCTTCTAGTCCAGCCTCCTGGACAGGTGATTATCCAATCTCTTCTTAAAGATTTCCAGTGATGGAGCGCCCACGATTTCTGGGTGTAAGCTGTTCCACTGGTTGACTGTCCTCACTGTCAGGAAGTTTCTCCTTAATTCCAGGTTGCTTCTCTCTTTGATCAGTTTCCAACCATTGTTTCTCGTCTTTCCCTCTGGTGCGTTGGTGAACAATGTGACCCCTTCTTCCTTGTGACAGCCCCTCAAATACTGGAACACTGCTATCATGTCTCCCCTATTTCTTCTTTTCTTTAGACTAGCCAAACCCAAGTCCCTCAGCCGTTCTTCATATATTTTGGACTCCAGGCCTTTGATCATCTTAGTTACCCTTCTCTGAATTTTTTCCAAACTCTCAACATCTTTTTTATGATATGGTGACCAGAATTGACTGCAGCATTCGATACAGTATTTGTATCCCACTTTTATTTTTACAAATAACTCAAGGTGGCAAACGTATGAAACCCACCTTCCTCCTCCTATTTTCCCCACAACAACAACCCTGCGAGGTTTTAAAACAACACACAACACTGCAAAGGCCTCTGAGCATACATGGAGGATTTTCACCCTTTCACAGCATACGGCAAGTCCCCAGCCGTCAAACTGGCCTTGAAAGAGCTACATCACTTCCCAGTTTGAGTTTGACTCCCTTTTTTCCTTAGAAATGAAACTGGCTTGGGCTTCACAAAATGCCAGCCAGTTTGCCTAAGGCTTGGGCGGAGGAACTAACAGACTCTAAAAGGATTCTTCCTGAATTTTATTTTTATTTAACCAGGGAGAAAAGTCACTTTCTCCGTGCGAAGAAGAATCACGGAAATCCTAGCAACAGAAAATAATTTGTAGGGCAGTGCTTTAACTCCTTTATTGAAACCCAAGGACCCAGATCCAAGCTGCCTGCCCTCCTTTCTTTGCCTTTAAACTGTTTTGGCCATGCTTTTGTGATGTTTTATTTTGTCCATGCTAGTCCCCAGTGCTAGGCCTCTTCTTGGCATTATCTAGAAGCTGGCAGAGGATAAAGTCGGCTGCATTTCAATCTGCTTTCTTACCAGCCTGCTTGTACTGACAAAGGCAAGCTTAATCCCCAAACCTTAAAACCCAGCATTACGGCTGAGAAATCCCAATATGGGAGATTACAAAGATTCTTTGAACAAACCATATTTGATCTTCTTTATCAAGTCTCAGAGCCTCCCAGAAAATCTTCCCCAATTCAAAAAGGCCTGGGAGTTTGACACCCATAATAATGAATAACAATTATTATAATTATAATTGGTCACACACAGCCAGCCATTTGCTTAGATTGGATTTGGCATTTTATCAAGCTATCCAGTCCTTCCGAAGGACCTGGCTTAGGCTAATGTTGTTTGATAATATTAAAGGTATTAATACTTAGAACAATTAATCAGTGGAATAACTTGTCTCCGGAAACTGTGGGCACTGGAGATTTTTAAGAAGAGATTGCTTTTAACAGGGGGCTGAACTCTCCCTTCCGGCTTTGTTATTCTGTATTCTCACAGGTTGTAAGTTGTTCCAAGTAAAGCTGCCTTTTGCAATTGGCTGATGCTTTTGTCAATGCCCACAGTATTCAAGTGATGTTCCAGATGTTTTAGGATTGTATCCAAGGGGCTTATTACTAGTAGTACTATCTTTTTAAAGTATTTTAAAAGTATTTTTTTCCCTCCTCATTACTTTATAAATTACTCAAGACGGTGAACATAGCGGATACTCCTTCCTCCTCCTATTTTCCTTATAATAACAATCCTGTGGGGTTGGGCTGAGAATGAGTGTCCCAACCCCAATCCTGTGGGGTTGGGCTGAGAATGAGTGTCTCAAAGTCACCTAGCTGGCTTTCATGCCTAAGGCAGGACTCGAACTCACCGTCTCCTGGTTTTCTTTTCTGGTGCCTTCACCACTAAACCAAACCAGCTCCCTTTCATTCTTTTAGCCTGCTTCCTTTTGCCACAAATCTTACTACTTCTATTAGCAGGTCTTTATATTGTGTTCTTTTCTCCAGTTCTTTCTCTTTTATTCTGCTGTCTCCAGGCTCTGTCAGGTCCATTATCCAGACTTTTTTTTTTTTTTTTGGGGGGGGGGGTTCTTTCTTATCAACAATTTTTAAGCATAGCAACAGGTGTTTGTCAATTTGAATTTTGGAGTCCCAGAGCACTTTCACCCCTTCATTTTCTATCACTTTATCCCCATCATCATTTACATCTTTTAATAGCCACCCATTCCCAAAGACTAATTAAGGCTGTTACGGTTTGTTTTCTGCTTTTTTTTCCCTCTCTCTCTCTCTTTCCACCACCGTTATTATTAGAATTCGCCCTCCTATTGCAGCAGCTTTGTTCAGCTATCCGTTATTTCAATTCCTGCAGGCTGGAAAGTTTATCAGCTGCTCGGGATAGTTTTGTAACCATGACTCAGGATTTAACACTGGCGAGCACGGCAAGCAGAACACACCCGCACAACCATCGAGAGCCAGAACAAGCCGTGCAACTAGGAAGGAAGCGAAGGTATTAAGATGGCATCAGATAGATAGGGCAAATGTATAAATGCCAAGAGAGCCTTGCTGAGCCAAAGGGTGACAAATGACAATCATCAAAGAAACAAATAGAATAAATCCATGCCCACCAGCCACCATCTCAAACACACAATTACACAACCCGGGGCCTAAGCAACAACCGTTGACCCTGCTTTCTCCTGCCATCAGCCCTACTTCTGATGGGACAAGGGCCCTCCAGACGTTGCAAGCGATCTGGATGCTTCCTCCCCCTCCCACTTTGGGGAAGACCCCTCCCCAGGAAACCCCAGAAAGGCGGGGAAGCCCCACGTCAGGCTCTTCCACCCACCCACCCGCCCGGAAACCCGGCCCAGACTTACGACGGCTCAAGGTCTTCCTCCATGACTCCTCAAGAAGGAACGCATTGCAACAGCTGGGCGGGAAGGCGGGGTCGTTCAGAACGGGGGCGTGCCCAGTTTCTGGCAAGGGCGGGGCGGGGCTTGCATTTTATGAATGGGGTGGGCGGGGAAAAGGTTGTGGGACGTTCCTGCTGGGCTTTGAATGGAGGGAAGGGCGGGGGCGGGAGGGAAGCTCCAAAAGAGAGCGCGGCAGCCCTCCCTGGTGCTCCCTCCTGCCTGGGGGGGCGATCAGTGCGAGGGAGGAGGAAAGCGGGTGGGCAGGAGGGGGAGGCATCACAAAGAGGGGGAGGAGCCTGGGTGGCTTGATTGACGGGGAGGGGACGGGGATTGGCCCAGCTGGGGACAGATGCTTATTGCAGCCAAGCTCAACCCCCCCCCCCTTTGAAAGGGAGCGATTCCTGTGTCCTCTGCAAGAGAGAAGCGGCTCGATCTTTACGTTGGCTTAAGAGGCAGGCTTAATGTCGATGGAGATTCTCAGTCATTCAGGTCATGGTTGTCCCAAGGTGCTTTTTTTCAGGAGGCAACTGGACTTTGATTTTCTTTGAAGACGTTTCGCTTCTCACCCAAGAAGCTTCTTCAGTTCTGTACTGAAAAAAAACAACTTCTTGGATAAGAAAAGTCTTCAAGGAAAAACAAAGTCTGGGACAACCATGAGAATCTCCATAAACATGTAGTTTATGCTACTTCATGCTTTTATAAAGTATATTGCCAATGGTTTTTTAAATTCTTTTTTTACACATATTGTTGCATTATAACTCCAGGAGGAATTTATCCCCCCCCCCGCCCTTTTAAGCTGAAGACTTCAAATCCAAATGCATGAAAATGTTGCTTTTTAACTTCTTTTAAAGCACACACCCACTGAGCATAAATTCATTCATTGTTACTCCAGGGACAGAACCAAAAGCGCACGCGCAACGATGACTGTACCACACATGCGTAGAAAGCGATTCCTAGCCAACACCGCTTCTCGGCTCGTCAGACTATCCCACGCATGCGTCAACGGCCAAAGGTTGACGTATTACACATGCGTACCAGTCTGCCCACACTGTGTTGACCTTGGGAGAGCCGCGGCTTCTATGCTACGCATGCGCGTGTCCCAAAGCGACCCCGGAAGCTTTAGCTCGCTTCCGGCCACTCAAGCAAGCGAAATCTGGGCAGTGTATCCGCCGTCGCTATGTCTGGTTCGGCTTCTGGGTCGTCCGGCTCCGGGGCCAGCTCGGTGACCTCCGTGGTGAGACGGTTCCTAGCCGAGTACAGCAGCGGGACGCCGAGCCGCCTGAAGGTGCTGGACGCCTATCTGCTCTACGTCATGCTAACGGGGGCCTTGCAATTCGGCTACTGCCTCGGCGTCGGCACCTTCCCTTTCAACTCCTTCCTCTCCGGCTTCATCTCGGCCGTGGGCAGCTTCATCCTGGGCGGTGAGGCGCTTTTTGACCGGGTCGGGGTGGGCCAGTGTGTTTTGCGCAGGCGCGACTGTCCCCATGGCAACCCGTTGATTTCAACCATCGCAGCTGGTTGAAGCTCTGGCGTTGCCATGGTAACTGCGAACTCCCAGCCTCTCCCCCCATTAGCGACTGAGGGGAGGGGGCGAGTATCCTTATGTCGCCATGGCAACCTCCAGAAAAAGGCTCCATGAGGGGGTGAGGTTTTGTGCTTGCCATGGCAATTTGGTCTGAGCTATATTTGAGATCCTCACTAGAGATATTTTAATTTGAAATCTGAGAATATACAAAGACTTGAAAATACTTGGAAGTACACATAGTCCTCGACTTACGACCACAATTGAGCCCCAGATTTTCCAAGACATTTGTTAGGTGGGTTTTGTCCCATTTCAGTCACTCCAATTGCTTTTTTAAAAAAGTTTTTTATTTATAATACAGTTAAAAACAAAGATGGACATAACGTGACATTCCAAAATAAATATTCCTAACAATTTGTTCCTCTTGATACATGTAATTAATACATAATTCTTGATCTCTATATAAACATATTCTTCTGTACAATACAGTTATATATACAGTTATATATAATTCTATCTTAACACTAATTTAAAACCCGAGCAGTTCTCCTTGATTCACACCAGTGATCAAATTTGTCCCAGATCTCGAAATAGTCTGATTCTGTCTTATCCTTCATTTCCATTGTGAGCCTATCCATTTCAGCACACGATAAAATTTTATATATAATCTCTTCTTCTGTTGGGATTCCTTTATTCCTCCAGTTTTGAGCATACACCAATCTAGCAGCCGCGAGAATGTGTAACATCAAATAAAACACTCCTTTGTTGTATTTCTGCATGGTTATGCCTAGTAAAAAGAGTTCTGGTTTTAACTCTACCACTAACTTTAATATTTCTTCCAGCCATTTTTTAATCTTATTCCAAAAGTCACAGGCTTGTGGGCACTCCAATTGTTAAGTGAATCATTTGATCATTAAGCGACTCTAGCTTCCCCTATTGATTTTTGTTTATTGGGAGCTGGCTGGGAAGGTTACAAATAGTGTTCAACTGAACATGGGACACTACAGTTGTCATAAATATATGCCAATTGACAATTTTGATCGGGTCATGATAAGGATGCTGCAACAGTTGTGTGAAAATCCACACACAAATCATTGTAACTTCGAATGAATGATTGTAAGTCAAGGGCAAACTGCAGAGTGTAATTAAATTTGTATCATGATATGACATAAAGTCCTTATTAGATTGGTTACTGTATCTTTCTTGCAGATTGCATTGGCTTTAGCATTGCATTCCTAAAGCCAATTTAAGGTTATGAATGAGAAATGAGACCATTTCTCATTCATTCTGTGGGATCCGTTGTCTAGTTTAAATAAAGAATCCCCAGCCAAAACTTCAAAGGGTAATTTATTTGTACTACTTTGCAAAGAGGGTGTATCAGGTGCACGCAAGTACAGTGGACACACCTTAAATCATTAATATTCTTTATATTCCCTATTGCCGTTGCAAATTTACCTCCCACGTTTTGCTCATTGGCTTAGTAGTCAGGCCGTCACAACCTATCTGAAGCACCTAAAGTAGTTACATCTCCCATTCCTCAAATTCTATTGCACCTTGCCCTTATTTCAAATTACCTTTTATGGCTAGTTCCTAGGGCAGGGGTCTTCAAACTTGGCCCTTTTGTGACTTGTGGACTTCAACTCCCAGAATTCCTCAGCCAGTGTGCCTGGCTGAGGAATTCTGGGAGTTGAAGTCCACAAGTCATAAAAGGGCCAAGTTTGAAGACCCCTGTCCTAGGGGTTATCTCTGAAGTAACTATCATATCAGCAAATTCTGGTTAAGACCGGTTTTTTAGTATAGCAAGGCCTCTGATCCTAGCTCCTACATACAGTTTCCAAACTTCAGCCAAGCTCATAAGATTAGAAATATATACAATGTATTTTCTTTGCAGGCTAGCATGTTTTCTTACAGTTTCTGTTAAAACAATAGGTTCTTTTTCCTACAATTCCTCTTGTGATATTTTTCCTCCAGTGTTCCATTAAAACAGCATGCTTTTTCTCCCTTTTTTTTCTTTAGTTTGCTTGAGGATTCAAATCAACCCACAGAACAAGGGAGAATTTCAAGGAATCTCACCAGAACGGGCCTTTGCAGATTTTCTCTTTGCTAGTACAATCCTACATCTCGTAGTCATCAATTTTGTAGGCTGATGAAGGAGGTCTGTACACCTTTTTGATATGGGGGGGATATTTTTCAGAAGAGAAGATTTGCTTGTAGAAAATAAGAGGTTACAAAAATGTTTTAGGAGGCAATTTTGTGAAATGTCCCTTTTGGGGTAGCAAATCGTTGCTCTCTTAAAAGTGGGAAACCTGCCACACAGAGTAACCTGGAAATGTTTTGAGTGCAGAGCAACTGCCACCAATTCTCCACTTCCCATCCACCCCTCAAATAAACAACCCATCTCATGTTTGAATTGGCAGTTTTGTGCTGAAGGAGGGACATTTTGCAAAAATGTCATGCTTAAATCAGTTCCAGCTGAAAATTTTGTAGGAGACACTGTGATAGCATTTCATATGCTCTTTAATTATCAGTAGCTTTTTAAAATGAGATTTCAGGTGCTGAGTGGTGGTGGTGGTGGAGTCAAGACCACCCAACAACACATGTGTTTTTCTGTGTTCCTTCTTTTAGTGTTCATGTTATTTTTAAATGGTGTATTTTAGTTGAAGTGTTCTCTGTACCACAGACACCATGCGGAATAATACTCTTTGAGCACTTTCCATATATTGATCTTTTATCACATTTCCTGGGAGCCTATTAGACTTCCCCTAAATTTAGATTTGCATGCTGATACTAGAAGTTCTAAAATCATCCAGATTGAAACTACCCTCCAAACAAGGGGCTGTTACCACAGGCAATACTACTTGAAACATCGACCTCAGCTTCATTGACAAAGAATGTAGATTAGTGCTTCTCAACGTTAGCAAATTTAAGTTGTGTGGATTTCAACATTTCCCCATGACTGACTATGGAATTCTGGGACTTGAAGTTCATACATCTTGTCAGGGTTGAGAAACAATGTTGGCATATCGCAAATAACCTTGTACTTATGTTCCAGTTGGCTTGGGTCCACAGTAGGGGATCAGCACAATTGAGGTGGTTGATTGAGTAATAACAGATCTGTCACATGTTTGGATTGTCAGTTACTGTTTTCTGAGATAAATGGATGAATAGATAAACAGACATTTTTATTTACCAAGGTTATATGCTGCCCATCTCAGCAGAGTAACGATAGATGGATAGATAGATAGATCTGTAATAAGATTGATTGCTTGATGCTGGGTATAATATTAGTACATGTAATTAGCACACAGAGATTGTGATTAATTTTGCTCCTCTTAATTTGTCTTTACTCTGTTACTTATCCTCAAGCAAATAATGCATCTGGCCTTATGTGGGACATACTATGAGTTTGTGCCTTGTGTGGCATTTCCAAACTAACGTCCAGCACATTGAATTGATGGTGTCAGTCACTGCTTTCATAGAAAGCGTGGAATTTGAGGTTGATGGCTGTGAGTGGGAAGCTCCAAAATTTTCTGTATGTAGTCTAGAGAGAAGGGGAGTAGATACATTGCATGATCATGAGCCTAGGAAGATTAATATGGGGTTGAATTTGCAACAAATGCACAGAAGCTACAGCAAACAAAATACCCATTCTTTAAAAGCAATTGTACCTTCATTTTCTCTTGTAGACTGTCCTGGACTTCTCCTTTTTGCTGAAGACCGGCCCCTATTGGACAACATCCCAGACTCCAGTTTGTTTCCTAACGAGAAATAGTCTGAGGATCAAAATGATTGAAGGAATTGGCTGTTGCCGTTTATGTCTCAATAAATTCACTTTTGTTACTTCTTCTCTTATGTGTTTGGATCTCAACAAAGTTAGGAAAACCACGTCAGTGTTGGCAGGGTTTGAGTGGACGGCTCTACTGTATCTTCAGATTTATTAAGGATATTTCAGATAGTTGCCTGGGTGCCTTCATCCTGCAGCCAACTGAATGTTGATTTATTTGTTGTATGCTTTGTTCCAGTTGCCTAGACGTTGGGCATGGTTCTAAAAACAACGTTGACAATGCTAACATTTCATCACGTTCTCCTTTATTTTGCTGCCCTCTGATGTTTGTTTAGAACAACTACATTGTCAAACTTCTTTCTTCTTGATTGCGTTACATGGGACTAAATGATTGCTAAGTTATTCAGTTGTATCAAGAGCAGCACAATTTCTCTGTAAATTTGCAGAAAGCAGCACAGCTCTACTTTTGCTCAGAGTCTTAAAATGCATTTAGCCTTGACATCCTTGTGCAAAGCTAAGTATTTTAAAAATGCAGCCAAATCTCACATCTAGGGAACTTCAAGCTACTTTAAATTTCTAGGAGGTTGTGCAGTAGTCTTCATAAGAATGGACTGATTATGTGTGCTGCCAAGTCATGTTAAAATAACTCTTCTCTGACATATTCCAAGCTTTCGATCTGAGATTTATCAGATTTTGAGAAACCTTTTTATCCATATATTTGCACCACCTCAGATATTCACATCCATCACTAGCCTGCGAAATATGTGATCTGATAGTGGTTTCCACTTGGATATTGTTTTTGTGTGAAACCAGAGGCCTTTAGACGTCAATTAAGAGATGGTCTAAATCAGACATGTCAAACTCGCAACGTCATGTGACATCGCACAATGTATCGGGACTATTTTGCCATTGCCGGCAATGAGGTGGGCGTGGCTTCTGCGTGATATGTCCGGCCCGTGGGCCAGCAGTCTGACATCCCTGGTCTAAATTATACTAAAAGGGGTCCCATTTGCTTTTAAGTTGCTCAGTGTAGTCGATGATCAGGAATGATGGGAATTAGCCTTTTGGCTACATAGTCTCAAGTAATGTAATTTTTACTTTGAAAGCAAAAGAATCATATTTTAATGTTTGTTCCTGCCTGGATGTTTTGAAAGGGTATGTATCAAGTGTTTCTCAACTTTGGTACCTTGAAAAGGTGTGGACGTTAACTTTTGGCTGGGGAATTCTGGGAATTGAAGTCCACACATCTTCAGGCTGCCAAGATTAAAAAACACTGGTACATATAGAACAGGGGTCTTCAAACACGGCCGTTTTACGACTTGTGGACTTCAACTCCCAGAATTCCTCAGCCAGGCACACTGGCTGAGGAATTCTGGGGGTTGAAGTCCACAAGTCATAAAAGGGCCAAGTGTGAAGACCCCTGATATAGAAGTAGATTCATATGGTAACGCATCTCCGTGCCACTCCTAGATGTGCCAGTTTAGCATTTTAGGTGTCTCCTCTTAAAAGTAGAGGTTTTCAATCTTTCTAGAATGAGAAGCTATGAGTTTCCTAGCGTTGCTGAATTACAACTCCATTGCATTGCTTGTGCTTGGCAGTGCATAACATCTGGAAGAAAGGATGGCCAGAGGTGGTTTAATTTATATCCCACTAATTGAGAACAAATGGATGGAAATTTCAGGACCCTACTTGTAATTTGAGCATATCCTATTCCAGGTCAAACCTCAGAGGCTTTCCAGAAGTTGCAGAAAAGGCAGAGTTTATTTATTAAATGTATATGCCACCCCTATCCCCCATAGGCATGTAAATGTGCTATGGCTTATTTAACCTGCCACAGTTAATTGATTTTTCAGTCTATGTTAAGTGATAAACCCTGGTTCTTAAGCTGTAGTTAACAGGATTCACATAGTGTGTTAAACCCCAGTATGCTTAATGGTGTCAAGAATTTTGTGCAGTGTATGTGAAATGGCTGTAGGAGTCTGGGCTTCTAATGTATTGACCACTACAAGGTCCTACCTTCCATAAAGCCACCCAGATCTTTTTTCCCTTAAGTTCTTAACACCATCAAATGTTTTTCACTCCAACAACATGCTTTGGGATCTACCCCCCAGAAATCATTGGATCCTTGCTATCTGAGCAGGAAAAAAATTAACATATTCTGGTAACAGAAATAAAATTGGCTGATTTTTGCAAACTAGATCCTCCTCAAAGAGGTGCACAAGGTCTTTGCCCCAGTTTTTTTTTTTTGTTCTAAGTTGCCCACAAATGGAACAACCACGAAGTTATTCTTAGTCTTTGCAGGTCTTTTTACTAGTGGTATACTTAGATGCACCTCTCCCCTTTTGCACCTGTGTATCTAGCAGTGTTGTGGGTTTTCACCTTGACTCAAAAGGATCTCAACTTGAGGTGTAACGTTCTCCCCATTCCGGTTTTCCGCCCGAGCTGTGCCACGTGCCGGCTCTTTGTTCAATTTTGCAAAACAACTTTTTCTAGAGGAAGCGGTCTCTGCGGGAAGAGCTTCAAAAGATGGCCCAGATCAACTTCGCCGCTCCTGACGTCATGGAAGACTCAGGTAGGTTGGTTTTGACCCATTTTAAGACCTGCCCCTTTTTCCATTTCCTGCTTTTGTTTATTTCCTTTTGCTTAGCTAGCTGGGCCAGGGGTAAACTGTGCAGGGAAGATATTTTTAAAACTTAAAATGTAAATTGTGGCCGAGATGAAGGTTGAAATAACACCTGGAGGATGTTAAAAATAGTCCCTCAAATTTAAAAAAATATCAGAAAAATGCTTTGTTTTACTTTGAACAGTAAAACCTAACCCAATTACCCCAAGTTTATTCAATAGAACTTCTTCTCTTAATTCCTATTACTAAGAGCAAATCCAGTTGTCTTCAGAAACAAGTTTTAATTCATCCTAATGCATGCTTTAAATTAAGTAATTGGAGAAGATTGCTTTAAGGCATGCTTTAATTAGATAATTAGAGAAGATTAGGTATTGGCATGTTAGCACGCATTGGCACCAGGTTTTTGTTGCTGTAATCTTTTATGTTTTAACTGGTTGAATGTTATAGTTTTTAAAATGATTTTATTTTATTTTTTTAATTTGATTGGGAACTGCCCAGAACTGGTTGAAAGATGGGCAGCCATCTCACTGTTTTAAATAAATAATTGTTTAAATTTAAAGTCATCCATTGTGCTATCTGGAAAAAAATGAAGGATAGTTTTTGTAAGGGAAGTAATGTCACCTTTGAAACAACTGCTGTAAGATGATTTCTATTTTTTTAGCACCCAGAAACGAGACCGTTCAAACCGGGAATCTTTTTGCCCTTGAAATGTTGCTGGGTCCAGCTCCTCTTTTTTAACATGCCCTAATAAAAACTCCACAAAATTTTATGTCTGTTCACTTTTTAAAATCCATCAACTTGAATGCGTATTTCTGATAAATTGCTTGCGTTCTCTGATCCAAACCAAAGGGAAACTTTTTGAAGACAGCAAAGTCCATATTCTCGATAGAGAAGACGGCTAGTTTGAAAGAGGAGTCGAAGAGGCCATCTGCGTTAAAACTGAACAGTCCTCTGTTAACAGGGGGGGAAGGATACAACATCACCTATCTCCTATTTACAACACAGTCCTTTCAGCACTTCCAAGAAGGCTCCACGCCCATTTGCACTATTCAGGTGACCCCTGAGGGCACTGATAAACCTCCAAGTGGCCTCAACGACTCTCAGAGGGAGTGCAAATGACCAGATGACTGCAAGGAACATAAACCCTTTCTCCATCATTCATTCAAAACTGAAGAAGCTTCTTGGATGAGAAGTGAAACATCTTCAAGGAAAAACAAAGAAAGTCTAGTTGCCTTTTGGAAAAACACCTTTGAGACTATGTCCCCTAAGTCGTCTGGGGTTTGTACCATCCAGGGTTTTTAATATGCCTATTATTAAAGGCTGCTGGGACTACAATTATCCAAATAGAGGCAGAATATAAATGAATGCATGCATGAATGAATTTGTATTGCACAGCTGTGAGAGTAACTAATGACCTATACTATCATAGTATTATTGGCCCTGCACAGCTCTTAAAATCAGACATTGGCCCAATATCAAATAATAGATTGTCTTTAACAAATGGCTGTCCAGTATCTGACTAAAGACACCCAGTTACGTGAATCCCACCATTCCTGCTGATCCATTTCTTCCATTCTTAAACAATTCCACCCAGATTTATCTTGCAGTGTACGATATCTCTTCTGATGGTTTTCAATCTAAATGATTTCACTTTTTTTTCATAATATTGGCCATTTTCAGTGTCTATAGCTTCATAAAAAGAGGCAGCTAGCATCCCTCCCAGTATGTCAGAGGAGCTATAACTAATTCAGAATAAAATGGAATTATTATTGATGATGATGATGATGATGATGATGATGATGATGATGATGATGATAAAGTTGGAAGGGACCTTGGAGGTCATCTAGTCCAACCCCCTGCTCAGGCAGGAAACCCTATACCATTTCGGACAAATGGCTGTCTAGTTTCTTCTTAAAAACTTCCAGTGTTGGAACATTCACAGCTTCTGGAGGCAGGTTGTTCCACTGGTTAATTGTTCTAACTGTCAGGAAGTTTCTCCTTAGTTCTAGGTTGCTTTTCTCCTTGCTTAGTTTCCACCCATTTCTTCTTGTCCTGCCTTCAGGCGCTTTGGAAAATAGCTTGACTCCCTCTTCTTTGGGGCAGCCCCTGAGATATTGGAACACTGCTATCATGTCCCCCCTCGTCCTTCTCTTCGTTAAACTAGACATACCCAATTCCAGCAACCGTTCCTTATATGTTTGAGCCTCCAGTCCCCCAATCACCTTTGTTGCTCTTCTCTGTACTCTTTCTAGAGTCTCAACCAGTGGTACGGGTACCACCTATGGTACATTGGCACCTGGCAGGTGGTACGCGACCATCCTAGAAAAGTGGTAGCTGGGGAGGGGAATGAGCTGAATGGTGGCAGCACCGCACAAGCCTGAGTGAGAGACGGATGGAGCTGCAGGGCTGTCAGGGCTCAGCGGAAGAGCCAGGATCAGTGCCAGGCTCCAGCTGGAGCTCGGTGCTGATCCTGGCGCTTCTGCTGAGCCCTGAAGAAGCACCAATCAGCCTGAAAGCAGCACTGATCCTGGCGCTTCTGCTGATCCTAGAAGAAGCGCCGATCAGCTGGAATGTCGCAGCATCTCCAGGGTCTTGTGATTTACATTCAGATGCTTGGCAACTGATTCATATTTATGACGGTCACAGTGTCCCAGGGTCATTTGAAGTGACCAAAACCTGCTGCAACTACCCAGCAGACGGGGGGAATAAAAACCAAACACCCCCCACCCCACCCCCGCTGCCAATCCTCAACAGAAATGCTCACAACAATGAAAACCTCAGACAGGAGGAAGAGCGCCTCCGGGCGGGCAGGCAGGTGTCTTGCTCGGCTGTGGCTTGGGGGGCACTTTTTTCAGTGCCATTGTAACTTTGAACAGTCACTAAGCGAACTGTTGTAAGTCGAGGACTACCTGTACTTTATCACTTTTTTCCTTTTTTTTTTTTTGGGGTCATCAAGTTTTTGACATCTTGCTAGGCGACTGGTGGTACTCGGATGTTGCCATATCCTAAAAGTGGTACAATGGATGAAAAGGTTGAAAAGCCCTGAGCTAGGTGACTTTGGAGCAACCACTAGAAAACTGAAAGTTCAAGTCTTGCCTTAGCCATGAAAACCTCTTGAGTGACCTTGGACCAATCAATAGGAATCTGAGTTCTAGTCCTGCCTTAGCCATGAAAATGAGCCGGGTGACTTTGGGCTGATCACCAGGAGACTGAGTTCTCGTCCCTCCTTAGGCATAAAAGCCAGCTGGGTGACTTTGGGCCAGTGACTCTCTCTCAGCTCAACCCACCTCAGAGGGCTGTTTTTGTGGGGAAAACAGGAGGAGGGAGGTGTGTTGGATATTTTCGTCGCCTTGAGTTATTTGTAAAAATAACAAAGGTGGGATAAAAATGAAATGAAATAAAAGTTCCTCCAAATCCTAATTAGCAACAGATTTAGATTCAACTGATTTAAAGACTTAAGTTGAAGGAGCTTCCTTAGATGTAAAAGAGTAGATAGCAAACAAGTTCTTCCTCACTTCCTGCTATGCTCAGCTTGAATACGGTGGTCTGTTCTGGGAAAACAAAACTATAATTATGTTTGTTTTCTGCTTTTACTGAAACCTCTCTATAGTCATCAATGGAATTTTATGTGATTCAGACCCGAGTAGATTTTCTAGAATCTCTCCCACCTATTTAATCTGGTTTAATACCAAGATTGCAAAACTAACACAAGAAGTCAAGTCACAAAGAGTTTCTAGAAGTGAATGTAAAAGACCTGGTTGATCATAACTGCTGTGATAGTTGTTTCACCATCAAGTGATGCAACTTTTAAACCTTTGGAGTCGGATGCAGTAGTGTAGCTAAACCCAGTTGGCTAGGCATTAGGAGTTGGGAATTATTGTCATTTTCTTCAGGAACTTCTGGCTGAGATACTTCCAGCACTTTTTGTTCAAATATATAATGCTATGACATCAGCACCGTGAACAATTATACTGATTTTGCTCATTGGTCCAAATGATAGAACAGGATTGACATAGTCTTTAAATCTGATTTTTCTCAGACTCTGTGATCCTGTTCTGGACCTTCTCTGTTGTTTTAACCCCAGAATACTTTTAAGTGTTAGTATCGCAGAAATTGCCTTTGTAACTTTGACCTCTTTTCAGATGTTCAAAAACACATGAACTTTATTTTTTTTTTTAAAAAAAAAAAAAAGATGGTGAACTCAATAAGATCAGAAGGCCAACATTTCTCATCCAGCATGTAATTCTTATAAAAGCAAAGCCAGTGCTTAGATGCACAGATGAAAAGCTGAAATAAAATTCTATGGCACGCAAGAGCTCTAAGAAGCTTGCTCTAAGAAGTTTACACTTTTAAAAGTGCGAGTTCTAACATTCTGGTTTTGCTTTCAAGGAAAAACATCAAGACAAAGACAATATAAGTGGGTTGGCACACAGGAACATAAAGGCTGGGCTCTCTCATTTAAATAAGGTAAACCACATTATGGAATATTATAGACTTTTAATATATTACTACTAATTAATCAGTGACTCGTCTCCAGACGTTGTGGGTGCCCCCAACACTGGAGTTTTTTAAGAAGAGATTGGACAGCCATTTGTCTGAAATGGTAGGTTCTCCTGCTTGAGCAGGGGGTTGGACTAGATGACCTCCGAGGTTCCTTCCAATTCTGTTATTCTGTTATCTTTGTAAGCCATTCTGACTTTATTTGTTATTGATGAAGGGGGAAGAAGTAACAATGATCCCGAATAATAAAACATGAGCCATACATGCAGACATTCAGATATGCATCTTTATTACACTATAAATGTTTTGACAGATAATATTCAGAAGTCGGTATAATACATTTAGAACAATGCAAGAATTTGGGTTGATAAGCTGCCTAGATGTTTTTAAAAGCTGTACCATGAGACATTTGAAAAGTAAAGCCATTTTCTTTAAAAAGTTGAGAAGGCAACCAGGAAAGCTTGTAGCATGATTCTGTCCAGTCAAATCTTGAAATCCTTAGATGATTCTTCCACAACATCCCAGTTATGTTTCCCCATTTTTCTTTCATTCCTATACACAAGGAGGAAGAGACAATTCTGATTATCTGAGAGAATTAGAATGATACCCCTTGTCCCAAACACAGACCATTTTCAAACATTTAAATATTGGCAATATGCCTTGAAATTTAGACTTGGTTTATATCATCGTGAAATTGCATTTAATTTAAGGGTCCCACTCAAAGCCTCGTGAGAGCCATTCAATCATTCAGATGTAATGGATTTCAACTTCCATCAAATTTAGCTATATTGAGGGAAGGCCAATCTACCTGTGGCTATACAGCAATCGGGATCAATGGGAGCCCAAGTTGGTTGAATGATTTTTAAGCCCATGGCTCTAAGGACTGGAAACACAAACACACACACACATTCACATCACTATAGTCCAGAAATGATTTAATTCAAGCCTAGTTTTATAACCTTCACTCAAGCATGGTGCTTCCCTTTCATTAGCCTGTATTGCAATAGATGTGTGGGTGAGCATACACTTGAATAAATCTGTAAAGTCTTTAATTAGCAATATTCTATGGATTACTGATCCTCTAATCCCCCCTCCTAAGAAGGTCCATCTAGTACAGGGGTAGGCAACCTTGGCTCTTTTATAACTCATGGACTTCAACTCCCAGAATTCCTGAGCCAGCCATGCTGGCTCAGGAATTCTGGGAGTTGAAGTCCATGAGTCATAAAAGAACCAAGGTTGCCTACCCCTGATCTAGTAGGACCAAGAAGAACTTTCTCTGTGGTGGCTCCCTCTCTGTGGAACATCATCCCTGCAGAGATAAGATTGGCCCCCACTTTGACATTTTTTCCACAAGGCCTGAAGACCTGATTTTGCCAATGGGCCTAGAGATTTCAGAGAGGAATAGAGCCCATCAAATGGCTCATTTGATTGTTTTTGCCAGGGTGGGCGGGTTATTTTTAAAAATATTTTTATATTGGGTTTTTATCCTGATAAGCTACCCAAAGACATAGAGAGTGAGCTGGGTGGCCGTATAGTCAGTGGTGGGATTCAAATATGTGAACAACTGGTTCTCTGTGTGGATGCCACTTCCAGAAGTCCATTCTGGGCCTGGGCAACAAAAAAATAGCTACCAGTTCTGCCGAAGTGGTGCGAACTGGCTGAATCCCACCACTGCATATAGTCCCAAAGGTGCTTTTTCACGAGGCAATTGGACTTTCTTGTTTTTCTTTGAAGACGTTTCGCTTCTCGTCCAAGAAGTTCCTTCAGCTCTGAAGAAGAGCTGAAGAAACTTCTTGGATGAGAAGCGAAACATCTTCAAAGAAAAACAAGAAAGTCCAGTTGCCTCGTGAAAAAGCACCTTTGAGACAACCATAACCTGGATAACTGAGACTCTCCATAGGCAGCCATATAGGCTTTCTTAAATAAATAAATAACTTTGGATTCTTTTTCCCATTATTACCAACCATGTTGGAAAGGGTTGATGTAAGTAAAAAAAAATATGAACATCTAAAGAATCTCTTAGGTGAATTACCCAGGAAGAGATGGAGAGCTTTGTTGTGGTTGTTTCATTCTTCAACCTGTGTACTAAATGATAAGAAGCTTTCCTTCTGAGAAGACATTCAGATCAGGAAAATATCTCCCAGAGGTGGTGAAGTTTTTTTCTCCCTGTGCATTCACAATCCCTCCCTTCTAATTATTTTATCAAAAACGCTGCACGCACACATACACAAAGAGAGAAAACCCTGAGATGGTTGAATGTATGAGTGCATTCATGATTTTGCTATGTGCACCCTGCCTGAGAATTGGGTGAAAACATTGTACCTGTGGGAGTTGGAGTTAGAAACTGCCCTTTCTCCCACTTTAAAGCAGTGTTTTTGCTAAGGAAGTTGGATCCAAAAGTTTTGTACTCGCAAGATGGAAAAGCAAATCAAGATACATTTGTGAATTGAAAATAAAAGAGTTCAACCCAGAGCACATTCAATTCATGCTTTACAGGCTGTTCCTGGACTTATGACCACAATTGAGCCCAAAATTTCTGTTGCTAAGTGAGACATTTGTTAAGTGAATTTTGCCCCATTTTACGACCTCTCGCCACATTTTAAGTGATTCACTGCAGTTGTCAAGTTAGTAGCACAGTTGTAAAATGAATCTGGCTTCCCCATTGACTTTTCTTGTCAGAAGTTCGCAAAAGGTGATCACGTGACTCTGGGACACTCTGACTGTCATAAACATGAGTCCGTTGCCAAATGTCTGAATTTTGATCACATGACCATAAGGATGCCACAACAGTTGTATGTGTGAAAAGCGATCATAAGTCACTTTTTCTAGTGCTGTTGTAACATTGAACGGTCACTAAATGAATTGTAAGTCGAGGACTACCTGTACTGAATTCTCAGTTCTGGCTTGGGTACAGTTGTAATAAGATAAACTTCCAGGCTAAATTGCCAAAATTGAAACCATTGACATTAAGTGGATCAATCCCCTGTCCTAAAAGAATCTACTTACCTCATCTTGACCATGCCCAGTAGGTGAGTATCAAGTTGAGAGCAACACTCTTGAAAAATATTATTCTTAGTCCCAATACAGTGAGAGAGAGAAGATTCAACCTTTCGTCTGAAGAAAAAGAAGAAAAAAAGAAATAAATATCAAGATTTCCTAGTGACCATTGAGATTGGTTGCTTATGATGTTTGCCTAGACCAGGGGTGCGGAACTATGGCCCTTTTAGGATCTGTGAACTTCAACTCCCAGAATTCCTGAGCCAGCATGGCTGGGTCCAGAATTCTGGGAGATGAAGTTCAAAAAATATTGGTTGGTCTAGCCAGGGGTGGGGAAGTATGTCAACAGGTGTGGGTCCCACCAAGTTGACGAGCTGGTTTCAGAATCTGTCAAAGCTTTAGGGGTCTCTACTTATGCCACGTGCTCCAACCTTCCTGATGTGAGGAAGGAGCAAAAGTTTGGGGCAAGCAGAATTGACCAGGAACAGCAGAATAGACAAAGATCTTTCATGTTTTGGCTTCCCTCTTCCATTATGGGTTCCATAAGGACCCCATAGGACTAAGTCTATTGAACATGTAAGACCGGAGGCGCTCAAGGCTCTTATACCTCTCAGTCTCAAAACATCTCAACACTGATGATGTTACCTAGTGAGGGTAATGAAACCTCTGCAAGAAAACAAGCAAGCTCAGAGAACACCAAGGACCCCTCAAGTAAGGATGTACTTGAATGTTCAAAAAATGATTCCGCAGTGGAGGAGTGTGGATTAAAATAAAATCGCAATGTCAGCCATACACAACTTAAACCTTGCTCTTTTTTGTGTGCGTTGGGCCTACCACACATAGTAAATAAGAGGCGGGACTTAGGTCTGGCATTCACAGTTACCATCTTGACTTTTGTGAGATTCCCTCAAGCCCTACTGAAGACTTAACACAACACTCTGTTTTTATTTCAACTTCTAATTGATATATCTCATTCATATACCTATATTGGTTTAGGGTCTCCTGTTCGAGCAGGGGGTTGGACTTGAAGACCTCCAAGGTCCCTTATGTTAGGATATTAAATTTAGTGGCTGGAACAGTTAAGTGTACAATGGGCCAGAACACACAGTTGTAGTTGATTGGTTGGAGAGTGTTGACTCATGCATGAGGCTATTCTATGCTATGATTGGTTGCTATGGGGTATAAAGGGGGAGTTTTCCTTTTTTCCACGCCTTTTTCTTCTGTGAGCTCTGTCTGCTGTTTGAATTTACCTCATGATTTTCCTGACTATCTTGACTGTTGTTTGAATTTACCTCATGATGTTCCTGACTATTTTGACTGCTCTTTGAATTTATCTCATGATATTCCTGACTATCTTGACTGCTGTTTGAATTTACCTCATGTTTTTCCTGACTCTCTTGATGGCTGTCCATTTGAATGTAAAATCTATTTATTTATATAAAGTTACAAGTTCGTGTCAGTGTTTCTGACTTCATGTGGAACAGTTGCTGCGCAATTCCCTGACACCTTCCAACTCTGTTATTTCAATATGAGCTCTTACCCACAGTAGACATACCTGTTTCAAAAGCTGGAGTGCCGGACGGTGTATTTTTTGAACAGGTATCATCCCCTATAACAACAACAACAGCAACAAAAATCATTAATGATTCAGATTATGATAAAAAACAAGACAGATTTCTGGAATCTGGAATGTTTTTGTCAAACACCAATATTTTCATTGATTTACCTTGTGTTTCAGCTTTGTAGGGGATGCCTTTGTAAGTAGCAGAGCAATGAAACTGGTCATCATTTTTGCCCCAAATGACAACCCCAAGGCTGGCTGATTCTTTATTGTTGCCGTCTTTTACGACCACAGCAGAGCCATTGGCTGGTTCTGAATTCACATCGATGGGATTAGGTGAATAATCAGTAATGAGGCAAGCGGCCACATTGCTTGCTTCATTTTCGGACTTCAGATGGTAGACAGAAGGTACTGAATCAGTCAGATCTACAATAAAAACAGACATTGCTCAGAAACATGAGCTGAGATCTGAAAATCTTGGAAAACACATACAAGTCGTCCTAGATTTACAACCGTTCATTTAGCAACCATACAATGGCACTGAAAAAATGTAATTTACAACTGGTCCTCCCATTTACAATGGCTGCAGCATCAACAGAGTCATGTGATCACAATTCAGGTGCTGAGCAACCATCATGAATTTACAATGGTTGTCATTTGTGACCTTCCCAGTTGGGCTTCCGACAAGTAAAGTTAGTGGGAGAAGCTGCATTCACTTATCAACTGGGGGATTTATTTAACAATTACAGTGATTCACTTCACAACCGCAGCTAAAATGGTCATAAAATCAGAGCATGACTCACTTAACAACTGCCTCACTTACAGAAAAAATTCCGATCCAAACTGTCATAAGTTGAGGACTTGCTGTAAAAGTTACATCACACCAATAAAGGGTATGCTGTACCTTCTCATCTATTAGTTCTACTTCACATTGTACTCTGTCATAAGAGGCAATGAAGTTATGGAAACATCTGTAATTTTAAACTATTCTAAAGAGTAATTAACTAAATAATGACACTAAGCTGGCAGGAATAGCCAACACCCAGAAGACAAGCTCAGAATCCAAAAAGATCTTGACAGACTTGAACAATGGGTCCTATCCACCAAAATTATGCTGAATGTAGAGAAAAGCAAGGTTTTACAACTGGGAGGAAAAACCAAAGGTACAAGTACAGATTAGGTGAAACCTGGCTCAAAAATAGAAACTGTGAAAGGGATCTTGGGGTCCTAGTCGACGATACCTTAAACATGAGCCAGCAGTGTGCAGCAGCAGCCAAAAAAGCTAATAAAATCCTTGGTTGTATCAAAAAGGCATAGACTCAAAATCACATGAAGTATTAGTACCACTTTATAAAGCCTTAGTAAGACCACATCTGGAATACTGCATCTAGTTCTGGATACCACATTACAAAAAAGATGTTGAGACTTTGGAAAAAGTGCAAAGAGCAACTAAGATGATTAAAGGCCTGGAGACCAAAACATATGAAAAACGATTGCAGGGTTTGGGAATGGCTAGTCTAGAGAAAAGAAGGACTAGGGGGGGACATGATAGCAGCCTTCCAGTATTTGAGAGGCTACCAAAAAGAGGAGGGGGTCAACTTATTCTCTAAAGCACCAGAGGGCAGGACAAGAAGCAATAGGTGGAAACTAATCAAGGAGAGAAGCAACCTGGAATTAAGGCAAAAATTCCTAACAGAGAGGACAATTAACCAGTGGAACAGCTTGCCTTCAGATATTGTGGCTGCTTCATCACTGGAGGTTTTTAAACAGCAGGGCTGAACTAGAAGATCTCTAGAAGTTCCCAGCTGTATTCTGATTCCTCTATTCTGATATAAATTGTGACTTTTTTGAAGGAGGATCATGAGTCACTCATTGCCTTTTGAGTGGGTGCCAGGGATCACACCCCAAAAATTCAATAAAGTGAGGATGAAAAGTAATTGTAATTTGTGGGAACTTGGTGCTTGCTAAGCTTGGTTGTTTTCTTGCAGGCATTTCATGACCCAACTAGGTAACATTATCAGTGCTAGAGAGGAGTGGAATTTGCTCTCTTTGTATGTACTAGTAGCTTGCCCTGTCAATGTTGGTGAGAGTATTGTTGGTGATTGCTTGATCAGGCTGTTGTTCACTGTTAGCTTATTTGTCTGTTAGCTTATTGTTAGTTCCTTGATTGGGGTATTGTTTACTTCTTGATTGTTTGTCTAGAGTTAATCCTGATGTTAATCTCTGCTCATCTGGATGTTGATTGCTGATGAAATGTTTTGGCCAAGAAAACAACCAAGCTCAAAGAACACCAAGGGCTTCACAGTTCACCCTAAACTAAAAAAATATAATTTAATTGAATGTGTTTCTAGGCAAATTAAACTAAAAACAGTTAATGGCTACTTTTGTGTAGTTTTTAACCCTCCTCCCCACCTTTCTGTTAGATTAAGTATTTCAATTTGGTGGACTTATTATTTATTATTATTATTATTTATTAAATTTATATACCGCCCTATCTCCCTTACGGGACTCAGGGCAGTGAACAGGCGATACTAAAAACCACGATAAATATACATAAGTTTCTGTTCTAAAATCAAATTAAATAACAGGCCTGCTCTAAAAACACCCCATACAAAACTCCCACTAAAACATAGTCAAACTACGCCAGGCCGGCTGCACGGAATAGATGGGCCTTCAGGGCTCGGCGAAAAAGGCGCAAGTCCGCAACTGTACGTAGGTCGGGGGGTAGGTCATTCCAGAGGGCAGGAGCTGCCACAGAGAAGGCTCTCCCCCTGGGGGTCGCCAGCCGGCATTGTCTGGCCGACGGCACTCTAAGGAGGCCCTCTCTGTGGGAGCAGACTGGTCGAAGGGAGGTGTTTGGTAGGAGGCGGTCTTGCA